>NW_011906796.1:0-2121 GCF_000151845.1 Pteropus vampyrus
GCGTGGAGCGCAACTACCTGGCTGGAAATTGAGCAGTTGTACCTTGAGAGCTTCGGAGTCAGTTCTTTGACTTCCCTGAGCCCTTGCCAATTGCCTCACCACTCAGGCTTCTCTCTGCTCCTTTTCTCCATTCCTCTCAGCCAAACAGAATTTTCCTGTTCCTTGCTGGAAACACAGGCCACAGCCACAGGGGCTGTGAGGTAGGTGGTCTGCAGTTCCAGAGGGGGCTTCTGGTGTGAGAAGCTGGGCCACCTGTGCTGTGAACCACCTTCTCTTAGAAAACCAAGACTTGACTCAAATGCATTCCTGAACCCCTCACCCACCACGACACACACACACACGCACACGTGTGCAGAGACACAGACTCATAGAGACACAGAAACACGCAAACACAGACATACAGACACACAGAAAAATGCACAGAGAGATACGGAGATTCACACAAAGACCCACAGACAAACAGATACACACAAACATACACAGACACATGCAGACACACACAGAAAAAGACAGACACATATAGAGACACAGACACATGCAGCCTGTCTGACACTCATCAGCTCCCCCCCCTGCTCCCCACACATAAAGAAACACAGGCACACAGATGCACACATACACACAAACGTACAAGAACTAGCTGCCTCCCAACGCTCAGCCCTAGCCTTCTTCCCAGTGTCTCCCTGCCACCCCCTGTGGCTTGGCCTCCCTGGTCTAATAAAGTTAGGTGAGAAAGGGTCGTGGGATCCCTGAGATAGTTCCCAGATCTGCTCTCCTAAGGCACTTCCAGTCCATCGCTCAGCTCTAGGCAAGCGTCCAGGGCCCAAGGGCCCCAAGTGAAATTTCTAGCCCAGTCCAGACCCCAAGCCTTTCAAAATCTCTCAGGTCATTCTCAGAGTCAGTGAATGTTCCCACAGAAACTCCACTTGGTGTGGATTTAATCGCAGGGTGTTTTTAAAGCCTCATCTGGAGGTAATTTGGAATTTAAATTACCAGGATTGAGGATATTTTTACCAGAAGGGTTTGGAATAGTTATATCCTGTCAGTTATTGATCAACCATTTCCAAAGGATTAAAAAAAAAAAAGAAGAAGAAAGAAAATAAAAGTAAGACCTATTTTTACCAAATATGGTAGAAAATTTCCCTGCAGGATTTGGTCATTATTTAGCATAACTGAAATAAATTGTTCCATGACACTTGGGAATGTTTTCCATGACACATTTCACAAATTTTCTAAATCAAATCATACTTAGACCTACCAGGACCTCCGAAAATTCAATCCCAGCCACTTTCAGGAGCCCCTTCATTCTCCTCCCATACAGAACTCTGAAGCCTTCAGGATTCTAGAATCTTTGGGAACAGCAACTGGTCAGTGGTGGTTACTGCTGAGTGGCCCATTGTGTAAGCCCCAGTGGACCAGTTAAGGCTGCTGCTGCTGCTGCTTACAGCATCTTCTCCAAATGCAAGGCCACAAGGTGACTGTTCAGTCCCTAGCCATCTCTCTCCCATACTCTTAGTCACTCCCCAAAGGCCCTGTCACCACCAGGGAGTCTGGTCCAAGCCCAGCATTCAAAGATCCTGCCAACCCTTAATGACCTTTGGTCCCTGGGTTCCTCCCCAGCCCTTTCCCAGCCCTCTCCATCTCTAACAATTAGCATAGTCTCTAGACTCTTAGAAAATCTAAGAACAGCCTCTAACTTGCCCCTGTGGCAAGAGAAGCTCAGCCCTCTAAGACACACAGGCCTCTGGAGAAGAAGAGGGAAACATACCTCACATTCTTTTCCAGTTAGCCTACAGAAGAAAAATGGTCATGGCTAATTTCTCAATCACAGCTGCCTCTAACTTAGTCGATAATTACCAATTTACTTAGTATTCCATATTCTTTGGGAAATAGAGCTGTGGGCCAAAAACAAAAAACAAAAAAACCCAAAATCCTTCCTTGAATAAAGGTTCTGCAGTCTCTCGGCTTCTGTAATTTTCAGAGTCCCTCTAAAATTCTCCTATTTAGACAGAGATCAGCTCAAACCCACACAAAGACCATTTAGTAGCTTGGTGTTAGTAGCCTGGTCTTGTTGCTGTTCCTCTTCATAAAAGTACTGAACCCCATTTAAGGACTGATGAGGCT
>NW_011906797.1:0-2383 GCF_000151845.1 Pteropus vampyrus
CCCCGCTTTAAGCAGCAGGCCATGACTTTATTTGGCCTGTTCTCGGAAAATCTCTGAGGTGGACACGGGCTGAGGTATCCCAGGGAAAGCGGGGAAATGGGCTGCTGCTTTTCATTTGTCTTTAACTGGATTTGCTTCCTGAGTCTGAACAAAATCTTTGCTGGCTACTGAGAGGCTGAACTCTCTTTAGAGCTGAAAGAGAAAGGACACACAAGTCCCCAACCCGAACAGCCAATGGGGTGACGATAACGTTCGGATCCCTGAAGCTGGAGGGGCGGGGATGCTGCCGGGAGCCACCCAGCGTGGTAATGAGCCGATCCCAGAGAGGCCGACGGCACCCCGAGAAGGGGCCTTGGAAAGCGTCGGGCATCCAGCAGCGTCCGTGAGCTCTCGCCGGCCCCTTCTCGGGCGGGGTGTTCTGGGGTGACTAAGAGTCTCTGTGGGGCTGTCCGAGGAAAGCTCCCCCTGAGGTGTAAAGCGGCCCTACAGGAAGATCCAACCCATGTGACTCCTCCGAGATGGGCACACTGGCCTTTCCTAGCAGTTTGTCCAGACGCTACGCATCTCAAAATTCACACACGAAATCCTGCCTATGGCGACGAGCCCCACCACAGCCAGCACCCCGTTAATACCGAGATGGCCACGAGGCGGACCCTTTGATGCTTCTGAATTAATCTTCTGCGCACTCAATTAGAAAAAGCTGGCTATAAAATCAGGCAGAAAGAATGAAAAGCATATTTAATTGCTCTCGGGAAACTTCAAAAAGAGGATTTAGATAAATGGATCAACCTACAATGTCATTTGTCAACCCAACTCTTTGAGGTATTAAAATGGCTGTCCTTATTTCAAAAGGGAGAAGAACATTTGGAACTTGATTTGTCAAGGACAGACATAAATTGTCAAGGTCTCCAACACAAAATTTGGATCCAACTGTTCGCTGTGTCCATCTGTGTATGTCTATATGTGTATGTTGAAGTGGGAGATAATTTTCTACCTCCGCAGTATTGTTAAAATTAATTTAAAGGCAAGTGCTTGTAAGGATTGGATGTTTTAAAATCCTCAGAAATACAGGAACTAACTCAAAAGCTTTTCAAGTTCACGTGATTTGAGATGGCTCCTTAGAAAATAAAAGCTAGCTTAAGTTTGCTGGTGTTAAGTAAAACAGACATGCCATTATTTTACATGGGTTTTACAAAAGTCCATGTTAATAACTGACTTTGACGTTTAGGAACTGTTTCTAGAGTTTATAAAATGTCTTCGAAAATTTGCCAAGCTAGAGTGCTAATTGCTGACTTCTTAGTTTTTATTACAAATTGAGGTTTTAAGGGTTAAAATCTCTAATACATGTAGGAATAACTTTGCAGTGTTCTGGAAGGCCTCAAAGGATTTGTTTTTTATGTTAAATTGCACGAGAAACATTGTAAAAGACGTGATGAAAAAAACGTCTAAGGTAAATTACATGCATAAACAATGACTGTTAACCAAACAGTCGAGGCTCTGGCTCCTCCCGGCCCCCCGCACACCCCATTGTTCGTTTTTCTGCATTCCTTCACGCATCCCCTGCATTTAAGCTCAACTTTAGATGAAGGAGCTTACGAGCCCACATTTCTGAAAGGAGACCCACAGTACCGCCGAGGTGCGATAAAACGCCAGGCTGCCAACCGCGTCCTTCCACAGCGAGCTCCCAGGAGACGAAGACTCAGGTCCTGGTTTGCAGAAAGGACGGCGAATAAAGGACACTCTCCCGCCCCGTTCGAAGGGAGCTCGTCAGGCCCCGACATGAATGGACGGCCAGCCCCGTCTCTGACACGTGGCTCCAACTACGACGAACGCCAAAGGCTCCTCGGGGACAGGAAGCCGCTGACACCAGAGGCAGACAGCTATCCCGAGACGGCGCCACGCCGGTTCAGCTACGGACTGACACCGAACTCAGAACCCGCTTCGCTTGACCGGAGCTCGAATCACGACAGTTCACAGAGAGAAATGACCCAGAGCGGTTTTCGCGATGAAAGCCACGAGACCCCACCGCCCTCCATGCACCTGCCCTTCCCTTTCTGGGACAAATTCGGCCTCAGCTCAGACCCCACGGTTCCGGTACCGCCCCATCCCCCCCAGCCAGCAAGACCATGTGATACTGAGACCTCCTGGGAATGACCCTTCCTGGCGCCGAGGCCACACCACCCGACCAGACGGCTGGTCATCGTGCATCCCTGGACTAACGACCGAAAGGGGAACGGAAAAGGGTTCTACGGAGAGTCACCTCGCAGGTGCTCTGACCCTAAGTTCCTGCCTGGGCTGTCACGGTGGGTGGTCCCGCCCAGGCCGACAGCTTCTCAACCGAAGGGCTCACCTCTGCCTCGAGCCGGCCCTGCCCACGGCTTCC
>NW_011906798.1:0-1927 GCF_000151845.1 Pteropus vampyrus
TGATTCCCCGTCGCAGGATGCTATCAAGTTACCTAGTCTCCCGGGGCTCCAGGCTGTGCACATATAAAATCGGGATACTACAGAGTATCTCCATTGAGAATTCTGATAATATGAAGTTTAAAGAGGCCAGTCCCGTGTAGGTTCAGCAGTTATTACTTTCCTTCCTTCGTCTCTTCCCCACATGTTTCCCCTCAGAAGTGTCACCCACTTCCTTAGTGTAAGCTGTCATTTCTCCACTTGACCCTCAAGCCCAGATCTCCAGCTCTAATGTTTCTTCTGGGTCTCCATGGTCAAGGATGCGTCGGGGTGTGGATAGGGGTAGAGAGTGATATATTGATGTGATGGTTGGACTCAATGGCTCCCTTCTACCCCGATGATCCATGATTCAGTGATTACCTACTCCTGATGAGACACCTCCATTTGCTCTCTACCTATCTATTATTCTACCTGACTTTCTCTCTCTCTCAGTGGCATCACCATCCTCCTGGGGTATCATCCGTCTCTCTGCCATGCCCATCCTGCTCAGGAAATGGTTATATTGCTTTGATTCTGCCTCTGCAAGGATCTCACATCCTCTCCATTCCTGAAGCTAACACCTGGTTCAAGTTTTAATGCCTGTCACCTGGGTCATTGCTGTAGCTTCCTAACTGGTATCCCTACCTCCCATCCGTCCTCCTGTTAAACCAATTATATTAACCAGAATAACTGCCCCAAAACACAACCATGTCACCAACCCCCTAGAGCCCTCGAAAGAGCTTCTCATTCACCCCTAAAAATATCCACACTTCCTAAGCCTGGGTATTAGGGCCCTTTCACAAGCCAACGCCGCCATTTTTTTCCCAGCTGCCTTTCTCCCTTCTTTGCCAGCTTCTGTCCCCCAGCCATATTGGACTGTCGGACTTGAACAGGAAACGCTTTGAGCTCTCTGCGTTGATATCACCGTGTGTGTTCATCTCTGCTCAGAATGTCCTCCTCACCTTGTCCATCTGTCGAGATTCCTACTCACCTTTTAAGGCCTGACTGTAATGCCATCCCTGTCACTAAGCTTTTCTTATTGTCCTCTTCCCCGCCCCCTCCAGAATTCTCCTCTTTCCTCCTTCTCTGCCTCTGTCTTGTGACATTTACTGCTTTCTGTCATGAACCATAGTTCCTTGTGTATGCGTTGGTCTGTCATATTAGATTGTAAGCCCCTTGAAAGCAAGGGCTGCCTCTTGGTGATAGTGGAGTCGTTGGAAAAGCACAAGCTTGGAGTCGGACATACCTGATCGAATCCTAGCTTCTCCATTTATTAGCCAGGTGGAAAGTCACTTTCCTTTTCTCAGCGTGTGTGATCATCAGAAAAGTGGGGATACTAGTGCCTGTCTGACAGCGTGATCAGTGGTAGTGAATGAGATCCCATATGTAGAACACTCATCCCATTGCCTTGCTCAGGTCAGTACTCAATAAATATTGAATGGATTCGATATGTCCTCTCCTTTCCCAGGGGGCAAATGAAGTATAATTTAATTACAGTTTAGATATTTGTTGGTCTTTTGCCATGTGCCAGACACTGGACTTCATGCACTGCAGCATCTACAGCAGAATAAAGTCCTTGGGCCCAGGTGATTGTCCGGACCCGTGACACCCTGCTAAGTCATGACTGGTTGTGAGATGTCAACAGTAATGAGCAACTGTGAATACTTTAAAAAATAAGTCAATGCTAATTCCAGTTTCTTTCTGTGCTAATGTCATTCTTAGCCTCATGTTCAAATCTGTTCTCTTGAGTGGGAAAGAGGGGGTGGGGGACTGCGTAACCCACTCTCTGTGGTAGGCAGCTGTTCTCGTGTAGAGCTAATACATCAAGAAAATGTCTTGGTCTCTCTCTATCTCTGTCTCTTTTGCTCCCTTGCTCCTTTCTTTTCTTCCTTCCACACAGTCTAAGACACAT
>NW_011906799.1:0-2019 GCF_000151845.1 Pteropus vampyrus
CCTCTGTAAGGAGTGAGGAAGCGGGGACTAAACAGAAGGTGAAGTTAAGCTTTGACGCAGTTGCAATAAGAGTCTTAGAAAGTTCTAGAACTGGAATGATCCTTTGGAGTAAGGCCATTGAGGTAAAAGGGCCAGGCCTCTGTACTCTCCTCTCCACACACACGCACACACTGACAGGTCAGTCCCTGGATGCCAGACAGCTCACTTAGCTGAGGAAAAGTCCAGAAAGGGTCGGAGCTGTGAGCCATCAGCGGCAAACTCCAAAGCTGAGGAAAAAGCATCTCCCTCCTGAAGGGGGGTTGCAGTCGTTATGACCGCAGTAATAATAATTTTCAAAGAGTATGAAACAACTTAAATGCCTGTCTCTTGGGGATTTGATAAATACATAATGGTACATCCGTGCCAAAGGATACTATGCAGTTGTTAAAAACTCAGTTTACTGACAGAGTGGTAGTCAAGACAGATATGTTCTGAAGTGGAAAAAAGCCGGCTGCATTTTTTCCATATTCATATTTAATAAACATATATTTAAAAACCTAGCTCAAACTTTTAATACTGACCATCTCTGGAGAGGGGATTTTACTAAATAATTAACAATAATTATTTTTATTACAATAATCTCGAGAGTAAAACTTTTCTGGAAACAAAAAAGCCCTAACCAAAAGAGACTAGGTAGCAGTTGGTCAAATTTAAATCAGAGAAGTGACTTTTCTTGCTCCTGACTTGGATGTCTCTCCCCATCAGTTTCATGTAAGAAATGGCATTTCTTGCCACTTCCTGCCTTAAATTGTGCTATAGCCCATGCAGCTGTTGAGCAGCTGTCACATCTCGTTCCAACACAGAGGTGGCTGCTGTGAGCACCTAAAGAGAAGGCTGTTGGCTCCATGTCCCACGTGAGAGGAACAGGAAGAGCTGGGGTCGCCCAGATTCCACAAAGCCACACAACAAATTCCCAGGCTTTGGCGGCTGCTCAGTGTCTCTCATGGCGGGAGTTTCAGGCTGCTCCCTCTTCACTCGTCATCCTCATCACGATCATTGTCAAAATAACAATTACCACTTATTGAGAGTTTATCATGTGCCAGGTGATGTACCAAGCACTTTATATTCATTATCTCACAATCTTATGAGGTTATATACAATTATCCTGTTTGACAGACAAGAAACCGAAGTCTTGGCACAACTTTGTGACTATACTAAAAACCACTGAACTGTTCACTTTAAATGGGTGAATTTTATGGTGTGTGAATATTTTCTCAATAAAGCTGTTTAAAAAGAGAGAGAAAACTGAAGTCCGTGTGGGTTAGTTAATGTGCTTAAAATCACTGAGGTATAAAGTGGCGGGATATTGTTAGCAAGAAGGAAGCGGGCAATGGATGTTGAGCAGTGTGTGCGACCTCAGAACCCCCGACAGTGTGCAGCAGACATCGGGGTGCTCTGCGTCACTGACAACCTCAGTCCACGGGGACAATGAAGGGTCTGGGGTGGGCGATTCCTCTGGGCAGTCACTTCCGTGGCCTTAGCAGTGGGAGGGTACACAGGGATGGTATGAGAAAGAGTGTCAAGAATGAGTGCCATCTGTCACTGGAGGCCCTATGTGAAAAATGCTCGCTCATCAGTAGTTGCTGCCCACTGGCTGTGCACGAGGCAGAGAGGGCTGAGGAGCTGCTGGGGTTTGTGTTGCAAGTGTCCAGCCCCCAGCTAAGGTGATGGAGAGTGGGGTGTGGAGAGGCAGCTGCTGCTGCTGGAGAGGGAGCATCAGGCCGGGTCCCGGATCTCTGTCTTCGCCCACGCTGGAATCTATCTGCCCTTCTGCAGCCAATGCGCCCTTCCAGGGCTATCCACGCTGATGTCTGGGAATCGCTCTAACGACACGTGTGCTCTGCTAACGAGAACTTCACCATTATCTTGAAATAGTTGGTATGAAAAGGTTTGATGAGTTTGGAATCTTTTTGCCTTAACACAAGAAATTTCCTTAAGAGCTGTTGAAACTCTTTAAAGATAATTTCATCTGCTATGAAA
>NW_011906800.1:0-2284 GCF_000151845.1 Pteropus vampyrus
ATAAATAATCTAGACACAGATCTTACACCTTTCACAAAAATTAATACATAATGGTTCATAAACCTAAATGTAAAATGCAGAACTCTAAAACTTCTAAAAGGGAACATAAGAGAAAAGCTAGATAACCTTGGGTATGGCAATGACTTTTTACATACAATACCAGAGGAATAGTCTATGAAAGAAGTAATTGTTAAGCTGGACTTAAAAACTTCTGCTCTGCAAAATGCAATGTCAAGAGAAGAAGACAAGCCATAGAGTGGAAGAAAATATTTACCAAAGACACATCTGATGAAGGATTGTTATCCAAAATATACAAAGAACTCTTAGACGTCGCCAATAAAAAATAATTTTTTTAAATTAAAAATGGGCCAAAGACTTTAAAAGTTACTTCACCAAAGAAGATATACAAATAGCAAATAAGCATATGAAAAGATGCTTCACATCATATACCACCAAGGAAATGCAAATTAAAACAACAGTCAATTATCACTCCCCGCATATTAGAATGTCCAAATTCCAGAACAATGACAATATCAAATGCTGATAAGAATGTATAACAACAGAAATTCTCATTCATTGCTGGTGGAAATGCAAAATGGTACAGGCACTTTGAAAGAGCGTTCGGTGCTTTCTTATAAAACTAAACATACTCTATCCATATGATCCAGCTATTATGCTCCTCTATATTTACCAAAATGAGTTGAAAACTTATGTCCACACAATAGACCTCACACAGATGTTTATAGCAGCTTTATTCAGAATTGCCAAAATTTGGACGCAACTAAGATGTCCTTCAGTAGGTGAATGGATAAACAAACTGTGATATATCCAGATGATGGAATATTATTCACTGTTAAAAAGCAATGAGCCACAAGCTATGAAAAGACATGGAGGAACCTTAATTATATATTATTAAGTAAAAGAAATCAATCTGAAAAGATTACATGCTGTAAGATTCCAACTTTATGACATTCTGGAAGAGACAAAACTTTGTATACAGTAAAATGACACTTTATTATACTATAATGGTAGATTCATGCCTTCATGCTATAATGCATTTACCAAAACCCATAGAACATATATCAACAATAGTGAATTCTAATGTAAACTATGGACTTTGAGTAATAAAGATGTGTCAATATAGTTTCATTGATTATAACAAATGTACCACTTTGGTAAAGTAATTTGATAATAGGGGAGGCATGGGGTATATGGGAAATCTCTGTAACTTCTGCTCAATTTTGCTGTAAATCTAAAACTGCTCTAAAATATAAAGTTTATGTAAATAAAATAGATTTATGTCCAAGATCAAAATATAAACTCAATACATTTTTAAAATCACAAAGTAAGATTATATACATTCCCTGATCAAAATGTAAGAAAGGTTAAAATCAATGTTAAATCAAATTTAAATCTAATTACTGACATAGTTAATAAGAAAATCCTCCTCATACTACAATTGAGCCAAAAGGAAATTGAAAGATTTTTATATGTAATTTCATCCAATTTATAAATTAAATCCTACATATCAAAGCTCAATGAATATAGCCATCATGATAGAGGAAAATTCACAGCTACAAATGTTTGCATTATTAAATACAAAAGAATGAACGTAAATTAGCTCAATATTCAACACAAGAATTTTGATGCAAGGAACTTAGACAACAAATTAGAAAAAAAATAAGTAAATTTGATAAACACATCTTGAATACAATTCTTTGAAAGTATTAATATCTTATACAGATACCTGGCAAACAAAATCAAGAAAAAAAGAGTGAATATACAAAATAATAACAATAAGAAGAAAGTACTGCGCTAAAGCCCTTTACAAAAATTGTATCATTTCATGCTCACATCATAACTCTGAAGTTGGTGATATTATCCTCATGTTGTAGAAGGGACAAATACATATCAGAAAGGCTACATGACTTTATAAGGCTCACACGGCCAGTAAAGACGGACAGCCAGTGATTCAAATCCAGCTGACTACAGAGCCTAGACTCTTCACTACGTTATTATAACTATTTCCAGATGTAGCAACAAGTATTATGATAACGCACTTGAAAATCTCAATAAAATTAACGTCTTTCTGAGAAAATTACTAACCTTTCCCTATATTTAAAGCTGAAGGGACTAATAACCATGGCAAAAACTGAAAAACAAAAAGCAACAAAGGAACATTTCCCCTATACTTCTGAGCATGTGGTTTGAAGAAGTACATTCTTTCAAGCATCAGAGATGGAAACACTCCTATGCCTTATATTCTGCCTAAAAACATTGAAAC
>NW_011906801.1:0-1478 GCF_000151845.1 Pteropus vampyrus
GTGGGGCTGCGGGAGGAGGCTCGGCAGAGCCAAGCGAGTGGGCGTGGGGTGGGCGCAGGGACTCCCCAAGTCTGGTGCATCTCTCACCCTTGCTTGGCCCTGCCCTGGGCACCAGGTTGGCAGGTACAAGGAGCTGCTCCAGGGTCTCAGAGTCGGGGGCTCAGAGCCCCGGGCTCAGGCCCGGCACACACCTGCCCTTTGCCTGGGTGTCCTCCCCAAGCCAGGCCACCTCCACTGAGTGTGAAGGCCCAGAACAGGTGACCCTTCGCACCGGTTAGGTATAGCCGCAACGGCGCCGTGTAACGAATTGGCGGAAAGTGTTCATTTCTTGCCCGTGAGTCTGCGGCTGGCTCGGCTCGGCGGCTTGGAGCTGGGTGCAGCGGGCCCCGCCCTAGGCCTGGGCGTCACCTCTGCTCTGTCCTTCCTCCCGGGAGCAGCACGTCCTGCTCGTGGTGGAGGCCTGGAGCCAGGCCAGCCTCCCCACGGTGCCCACGGGGGTCGGGGGGGGCGTGATGGTCCACCTGCCTCCTCTCTACGGCGCCCTGGGTCCCCAAGACAGTTACAGGCACCCCTTTGGGATCCCGTGCCCCCTCCCCGTCACAACCCTCGGTGTGTGGTCATGGCCCTGAGTCTGTCCCCAGACTGGACCTGCCTGGGGCAGGGATGCCTGGATTCACGGCGGACCCTAAATGTCAGCACAGAGGCGCCTCGTGAGGAAGGAGGGAAGGACGGGCGGAGGGCGGGGCGGTGGTCGTCTGTGGGCCTGCGTGCGTGGCGGGACCTGCTGGGGGGGCCTGGCCTTGGGGGCCACGGAGGAGCCCGTGCTCTGCGAACGTGCTCTTTCCTCTGCTGAGAATCCGAAGGTGCTGACTCCCTCCCTCCCTCCGCTCCCCGCTCGCACCCTCAGGCTCCGGACTCCTGGGAGGTGTGGGAAGCAATGAGAGGCAGCCGACCCGGGGCGCGGGGGTCAGGCCGGCAGGGAGCACCCATGGTGTCCTGGGAACACCGGTCGAATGGAGCAGCCTCCAAAGCCACTGAGCCGCCCTGGGCTCCGCAGCACGAGGGGCTCGTGTGTCTCGTTTCGATTCCGTGAGCGAGACCACGCGGAGTTTGTCTTTCGTTCTTTTTGACTCGAATGAAATAAATGAACAAACGACACAGAAACGGACTCATAGATACAGGAAACGGGCTGATGGTCGCCAGATGGGACGGGGGGCTGGGGGGCCGGGTGGAACAGGGGGCGGGGTTAAGAATGCGAAGTGACGGTTACTGAACAGTCGCGGGACGTAACGTGTAGCTTGGCGGATACAGTCGACAGTGCTGTGGTCACCACGCACGGTGCCGGGCGCACGCGAGGCCAACCGGGGGATCGCTTCGAGAGGTATGTAAATGTCTCACCTCTGTGCACCTGAAACTAATCTAAAATAATATTGAATGTCGACTGCAATTGAAAAAAAATTTTAATGTGAGCTCGGATC
>NW_011906802.1:0-1764 GCF_000151845.1 Pteropus vampyrus
AACTCATTCTTGTTGATTCCGAGGAGATATGGGACGGGGTTGAGTTTCTTTTCAGCCAGCATCTCTTCAGGCATCTTTGGAAGCACCACGCCATCAACCACAGTGTACAGGAAGGGGTGGCTCTGGTGGAGAGGGCACAATGACGTGTGTGCTCCCTCTCTCGAGGTCACACTCACGACCTCCTTTCGGCCTGTCTGAGCATGAGGCCAGCACCGCAGACCTGTGTGGCAGTGGCCACAGGACTCGGGGTCCTAACAGAGGGGCTAAGTGCATGACCCCAGGGGGCAGATCTAGTCCCCAAAAGACTAGCAGTGGGAAAGTGATGGAAGAAAAAAATCTCACTCAAATTGAAATATATAAAAATATATAATGTAAAATTTATTTTATATTAATATTTCTATTTCATACAAAACATAAAAAATATATTTTACATATATTTCAATGTGAAGCGTATGTTATCTTTATATGTATCTTTCTACAGTCGATTCTCATCATCCACAGGAGTTAAGTCCTATAAAGTCACTATGAATTCTGAATTAGCGAACACCGAGTCCCGGCTCCCAAGGGAAATACAGGGGGAGGTCCTGCCAGCCTTTGGTCACAGATCGGGACATGAAACTTGGCTCTGCCACTTACTAGCTGGTAACTTGGGAAAGTAATTTCACCTGTTCGTGCCTCAGTTTCCTCATCTACAAGATGGGTTGGTGTGGGGATTAAATGACCGGACACATGCAGAATGCTCCACACGGTCCTTGGTACGCAGAAGGGACTTGACGGACACTAGAGAGTACTCATCGGCAGCGCCGTCACAGATCCTGCACACAAATGCCGGCCTCCTGTGCTGTTCACTCTCCCTGGGTGGCAGGCGGGCCTAGACAGTCCAGGCTTGGAGACCCTGTGGCTCCCAGGACCTGCATCTGCTCTGTGAAGGCCGATGGATGAGGCGCCCGTTCTGGCTGGCTGCCAGAAGTTCTGGCAAGTGAACCTGACCCAACAGAACGAGGGCCCAGATCCTAATCCAACGCGGCTGGTGGCAGGGGAGGAAGATAGGGGCGTGACCACCGCCCTCTCTGAGAGGCACGGCCCAAGCTGGGGGAGCGGAGCAGCTCATTCTGGAAGGAGGACATAGGGCACCCCACAGTGAGGCCCGGCATGGGCAGCGGGTTCTGGGGGATGAGCAGGCGCAGGGACTGCTAAGTTGTGGGACCAGCAGGAGCAGAGGGACAGAGGGGCCCCCGTGTCCCATGCAGGGAGGGACGGCCTGGGGCACCAGCGAGGTCAAGCGACTGCGGTCCGGGCTTGTACAATGCCCGGCACGGAGCGAGCACTCAGACACGCCTTGAAGAGGTAAATTCCCGGAGACAGGGGGATCTGTGCTGTGAGAAGCCGGCGTGCCCTGGCCTGCGATGATCGGAGTGATTCCTGCAGCATCGCGAGCCACGGCAGTGGGGACAGAGAGCAGAGGTGAACGGAGCAAAGCCAGAGGAGGGAAGGAGCAGTTAAGGGTGTCGTTTCATAAACTATATAAATGTCTAACCAACGTACTGTATACTTGAAACTAATTAAAATTTAAAAATTTAAAAACATTTGAACTCCGCCCCCCCCACCCCCACAACACCTCCCAAAAAAGTTCCGGAGAGAGACAGAGGCCCCGGCAGGTCTGGCAGCGTCCAGTGGGGGTGCTGACTGACGCCAGCAGCGGTGAGGACAGCACTAACTGTCCCTGTCCAGAGCGGGTGCAAGTGGCTGCCCTATGTGGACGTT
>NW_011906803.1:0-2108 GCF_000151845.1 Pteropus vampyrus
GCTATTCTAGTCTTATTAAGGTAGAAATGTAAGGTGCTTATATATAAATAATGACTCATTAGCCCATAAAAGAAGAGAAATAAAACTGGTCTTAACCTTGTCCATGGTAGATTACAAAGAAATATTAGTTGCGGAGATGTGAAGGAAGATAAATGTGATATATCTTAAGAGATAAAACACAGTCAAACTTGAGTTATTACAGATAAACAAAAAAACTCGTAAATGCAAGTTCTCAAAAATAAAATAATGCAATTCTTAAATATAATTTCTGTGTTAAACTAAATAAAAGAATAACAATCAAAAGAGCATTTAGTTAATAAAATAATTAGAAAATTTTTAAATAGCCAAAAGCAAAGAAATATGAAAAAAATAATAGTTATGATCTAAATTTAATTGGTTTAGACTTTTAAATTTCTTTATTAAAGGGTTTATTTAATAACACAAATTTTTAAAGAGAGACAGACAGACAGACAAAGAAGAAAACTTCAATGTCAATTTCTAAAAAAAAATAACATATTTAAATGTTTGTGTTGGTAGAGAGTAGGTCACAAAGGAGTGAACTTCTGCAAGCTAAGACTAGCAAGGAGGCTTCCAGTTGAAGACATAAAAAGTATTTATGTTATCTCCCTGGCAAAATTCCTCTAAAATAATATAAAATGATTAAATGTATTATTTTTAATGAAAACATCTAAAGGAGATGAACCATGAGTACACAGAATATTTAATTAAATTTATATCAAAACAACAGATAGTAGAAGCCTTGTGAAATGACATAAAAGATAAAACAATAGTCTTATTAGGTAGTTAAGCAGACATGAGCACAAGGGAACAAAGGAATGATGGCCCAGCCCAAAGACCTCCTTTAGGATCTCCCTGGAATACCTATTTTATAGTTAGAAATCACCCCTGCATCCTGAGGAACAAAGGAGCAAAAAGGGCCTCATTATACATCATTGTAATATCATGCCTACACCTGAAAGTTGATGAATCCAATTATAACAGATTGAATTCTGGGTAACCACATGCACAGTAGGCAAAGGGTTGTTAACAGCCAAATGTCGATCAAAATGACCTCACATGCCAGTCATCAAGTGCCACACCCATCAAGTAATCACCCATCATGGACACAATATAAAGTTTACTCCCTGAATTCTATGCTGTTACAGCCCTCTTTGCTGAAACTTGTCTCTCTCTTGAAGTGTACTCTTTTGTCTTTTTACTTTCTGAATTCCACAGGGCTACAGCCTTCTTGGTGCAGCTTGTCTCCTTCTAAAATGTACTTTCAATAAACCTTACTTTTTCTAAACCTCACTGACCTGTACTTTCAATAAACCTTATGTACTTTCAATAAACCTTACTTTTTCTAAACTTCACTGACCTGAGTCAGTGGGGAAGAACCAAATCACCCTACAGAATCTTTATGGCTAGGCAGCCCTAATGGAGGGTTGGAGTGAGAAAATGGGGTGGGAGTTCATTCAAAATTCATCTGTTTAGTCACTGTGCTAGTTGTCTCTCCACACTAAGCTACAACTTCTCTATTCACCCTTTTCTGAATTCCTAAATACATTTTATTCTGGGAAAAATCTGGAAGATTTTCTGAAAAAGCAAATGCACCTAAACTGAAGAGAATTTGATAGGTTATACACCTGAAAATTGTCATCAGCAGGTAGATAGATATTTAATCAAATTTCGCTCAGATAAAAAGTATTTTATATATAAAAATTAAAGAAACATAGCACTTGGTCATTAATAATAATAATGCTCTTCAAAGAATTTTTCAAGTCAGCACAGATTAAAGCACAATTGAAAATCCCAAATTGAGGGAATTATAGCATAAAAGGATGCTTGGTGAGCATTACAACCTCTTAGTGGTGATTTAATTTTATGTAATTGTAATAAGTCAGAGCAGGCTACCTGAGGGATACAGGTGAGGGAGACAAATCTCAGTGGCTTAATACAATGTAAGTTTGTTTCTGTCTCACAAATGGTTAAATGTAGGCTATTAATAACTGATCAGTCTTGTGACTCCTTCATCTATTAAGATCTTAGAACCTTCTGTTGGGTTCTCTGTGTTCTACTGCACAATGCAAAGAGGCCAAGATTGGTGA
>NW_011906804.1:0-1477 GCF_000151845.1 Pteropus vampyrus
AGAGAGAGAGAGAGAGAGAGAGAGAGAGAGAGAGATTTATTATAAGCATTGGCTTATGTGATTGTGGAGACTGACCTACCATCAGCAGGTCGGAGACTCAAGAAGGTGTTTGTGTAGTTCAGCTCGAGTCCAAATGCCTGAGAACCAGAGGAGTTGATGGTATAAATCCCAGTCCTAGTGCAAAAGACCAATGTCCCAATTCAAGCAGTTAGGCAAAGGAGGATTGAGCTCTCCCTTCCTCCACCTTTTGTTCTGTTTAGGCTCTCCGTGGGTTAGATGGTTTGCGCGTTGGAGAGAGCCGTCTGCTTTATTGAGTCCACCAATTTGAATGCTAATCTCATCTGTAAACACCCTCACGTACCTTGAAATGATGTTTAGCCAAATACCCAGGCACTCCATGTCCCAGTCAAGCTGACATATAAAATTAGTCATCGCACTCTTCAATTCATTTAACATTTATTAACCAAGATTAAACATTTATATAAATACTGTTTATTTTGATACAGAGTTTTGTTGTTATTACACTTTTTGAGATAGAAAAAAGTAGAAAAGGGACTTCAGAATTTTGAAGAAACGAGTGTTTATTTGATCTGGGGTATAGCATGGAAACCTATGTGGATGAAGTAACATTTGACTTGTGCCTTTCAGGACTGTATGTTTCAGTCATTCAGAGATGGGTAGTTGGGGAGGAGGCTTCTGACTGGAAGTAGCAGATTCATATCAAGAAGGATAAACAAAGCAGTGCAGTAGGCTCAGAGTAAATATAGAGAAGGAACTCCATCTGCAAGTGGGTTTTCCTCAGATAAAGATTCGAGAAGTTTAAAGATTTAATATCATATACAAGATAGTAAGAAAAAACAGAGGTATACAATGATACAATGAAATGAAAGTTCTCCCATCCCCAGTCTAATGCCTTTGAGAAAAGCACTTTTGATTCTTTCTGGTTTTGGTTCTAGAACTTGCCACCACATCTAAATTTATAATTTTTATTCCTCCATTTTTAATTTATCATATTCATTCATTGGCATAAAAGATGAGAATTTCAGCCTGTGTACGTTAGTCTCCTTCAAATACCTTTCTTCTTACAAGTTTATTTTACTTAAAGTGCTTTTCTCAATAACCACTTTAACATTTTTTGCTAAGACCTCTTTTTCATTGAATAATGAATAAAACCTAAAGAAAAAGTATGGAAATGTCTGAATATATGAAATATGTATGATTTAAAAATCTCTATGTCCGTCTCCAATCTTACTCTCTATCAGATCCCTTCAGAAGTGCCTACTATTCTGCATTATATGTTTATCATTCTCTGCTTGTTTTAAAATTCTACCAAATATTTATACTTTGAAATAATATAACCTTTACTTTATCATACTTTTGAACTTTACAAACATAGACTTATACTAGATGTATTTGTCTGCAACTTGCTTTTGCTGCTCAATTTTTTTCCTCTGAGATTCACCTAAGTGATTACATG
>NW_011906805.1:0-2189 GCF_000151845.1 Pteropus vampyrus
TCTAGAGAATTCAACAGGTAAATACATTCCTGGCCCAAACATTGATAACAAGGTAACACAGCTGTAGCTTAGCCAGAAGATTATTTTTAAATAGTCTGCTGGTATAAGGCTTCCTATTTTCATCTGTCTTTGAGGAAGAATTTCCAAGTAAACAAAGTATGTTTCATATCAACAACTGTTGCAGGCCAGTCCACATTCAAATGTTGCACTAATTTAACCCTTTTACGTTTTCTTCTCCCATCGATTAAATGTCAGAGTATTGCATCTGCTATTTATCTTAATCCTCACAACTTTTGGGGCATTTGTTATTAACTTCTTCTTACAGATAAGGAAATGGAGGCTCAGAGAAATTAAACAGTCTGTTTAATATCATACAGCTTGTAAATTTTCAATCTAGAATTCAGACCCAGAGCTGATTGACTCTGAATACTTTTTCCACTGGGTGCCACTACTCAATTTTTACTTTGAGGTTTATGTGATGTTCTCTTAGATTAGGACACATCTATAAATTGGCCTTCTCTTTTTTCTACTTCTCATTTATTCTTTCTCTATTTGGTGACACAATCAATATCTAATGTTTATTGAATAATTATCTCCCATGTCCTAATCAATGATCTCATTTAATCCTCACGACAACCCTAAGAAGTTGATACTATTATCATTACTATTTTATACTTAAAGAATTCAAAACTAAAGAAGCATAGTAACATGCCAAGATTCTTCAGTAATTTGGTGGAAGAACTCTGGAAATTAGGAATGAATGAGTTCAGTAGGTATTCAAACTCACTGTTACAGATTCAAATAATTATCTTGATCGCCCTTTAGTTAATAGACTTAGGGTTTTAAGCTTTAAATATATCTTTGGCTCATGACTATTGCTGGCCTGGGGAGCCTGGCAAGCCAGGCGGCAGCTTTAGAACTCAATCTACAAGCAATGAGAAAATATCTCTGAGATAAGTCAGAAAAATAACTTGCCAGTTAACTCAGGTTTTCACCTATGGCTGCTAGAGGCTGAATCACTAAATTTATAGCCTATATAAGAGTCACCTGATAAATTAATTATGCGAGATAAATTTTTCTGAGTAATGCATGGTATAATGCAACTTACTTAGAATTAAATTTAAAAATTTTATGCCTATAGAGTTATCTCTATCCTAAGTGAGGGTTGGCTAAGTGTGATATCTAATTAGGAATTAATAAATACTAAAATATTAGACAACTCCAAAAAATTAAAAATTATGTTGTGTTAATAATAAATCCTTTATATTTTAAACCTAAAGAGATTCAACCTTTTATTGAAAGCTCATTTCTCTGCATCTCAGGTAGATTTTGAATAAATAACATAAACAGTTGTAGGATATTAAAGTATTACTTTGTCCAGTATGCCTTGACATCTTTACCAGATTCTGTTCTGGGTAAAGGTTCCATCCTTGCCCCTTCTTCACACATGCTGAATGATGACACCTGCCTGCAAGATACATGGAGTCCAGGTCACATCTTTTTGTTCAAAGGAAACTTAGAATTCTTCTGTGTTGGGAAAGATTCAGATGGTATGAAGTATTAATTAATGTAATTAATTAATACGTCATATAATTAATGCCATCTACAAATAGAATCAGAATTGATCTCTGGAAATATAAAAAGTTAAAAATCTATATAAAGCTATACTCTCCATTTTATCCTGAGGATTCGTCTGGATCCTACTTCAATATTTAATGGCTATAAAGTACAAGCCAGTGACCTAGGCATCATGATGGAGACAATTAGTAGAATGTAGTTCCTTCCATTCAGGATCTTAGCTCTAGAGCATTTGACAAACAAATAATTGATGTATCAAGAAGAGTTCTTAATTGCCATTTTAAACCATAAACAATGTGCTGTGTGAGGATGGAACTTCTAGAGATCATTTATATTAGTCTGATTGGGAAAGATAGTAGGAGCTACCTTTAAATTGTATCTTAAAAAACATGGGATTTACCAAGGCTCAGGTTGGGGGTGGGGGTAGAAGAAAGGGAGAAGGAAGAGAAGGAATACTTGACATTTGTGTGAGCAATGGAACAGAAGCCCAAAGAGGATAAGGTTGGCTAGGAAAAGACTTGTAGATGAGAATAGTTGGGAGTGGAGCCCGTCCTTAGTAGAAGGAGTCAAGACTTAAAGATAGTGCAAGTAGTGGCTTCCCAGATTGTTTT
>NW_011906806.1:0-1731 GCF_000151845.1 Pteropus vampyrus
CCCGTGTGGCTGTGCCCGTGTCTGCCGCCGGGAGCCACGTCAGGACACGGGGGAGGAAACGCCAGGGCTGGCAAAGGGGACTGTGGGCTCTGCGAGCCAGTCCGAGGACACGGCCCGCCTCTGTCACCCCTCCCACCTGTCAACGGCAGGTGTCTCGTCAGCTCCAGCGGCCATGACAAGATGCCTCGGACCGGGCGGCTTAAACAGCAGAAATTCCTTCTCCCACAGTCCTGGAGGCTGGATCCAGGCATCAGCAGGCTGGGTCCCCCCAAGGCCTCTCTCCGTGGTACGTGGACAGCCGCCTCGTCCCCGTGTCCTCACGTGGCCATCCCTCTGTGCCCATCTGCGTCCTAAGCCCTTCTTCCAGGCACGGCAGTCACACTGGATTAGGGCCCACCCCGTGGCCTCATTGTACCTTGACCACCTCCTCGAAGGTCCTCGCTCAAACGTGCTCACACTCGGCGCTCCCGGAAGTTAGCACTTCGGGACGTGAATTGGGGGGCGGGGGGCCAGGATGGAAGTCAGCCCGTAAACGTGGCTTTGGGAATCTAGGTCATCTGTGTCCTCTGCTGCAGGGCTGACGAAGGCAGCCCTTGGGTCATTTGAGGCCTGGTCGCTCTCCGTGATAGGGCTGTCCTAGCACTGTGGGACCTGCCTCAGCGCTCCTGACCACCGCCCCCCACCACCCCCACTACCCAGTGACACCCGCCCCTGAGTCTCCATAATCGTGAAGGTCTGCGGGCATCGTCACACGTCCCTGAGGAAGGGGTGAAGCCACACCCAGTCAGAACCCTTGCCCTAGGGACATGCTTGCAAAGGGTGCTACTTGGAACATGGTCCCCCAGGGAAGTATTTACTCATCCAACGAGTGTTTGTTAGGCCCGCACTGTCCCCAGCACTGGAGTATGACAGGCGTCAGCTCGTCCGTGTCAGCTCGTCCGTCGCCGCCTCCAGGCAGCTGCCCGCCCAGACCCTGGGCCAGGAAACGAAGCAGCTCAGGGCGTCCCGCGGAGAGGCCTGTCACAGACAAAGCACAGGCTCTGAGGCGGAAACGCTTGGCTGAAGGTACATGACGACCTTTCTCAAAACCGTAGCTTTACTAAGATACAATTCACACATCACACAGTTCACCCTTCTAAAGCGTACAATTCAATAGTTCTCGTACACGCACAGGGTTGGGCGGTTACTGCCACAATCGATTTTAAGACACTGCGAGCACCTCAAAAATCACCCCACGCCCATGAGCAGCCACTGCCCGTGTCCCCCGAGTCATCCTCCAGCCCTAGGCAGCCACCAAACTACGTCCGTCTGTGCGGATCTGCCTCTTATGGACATTTTGCGTAAATGGAATCCTGTAATATGACCTTTTGTTACTGGCTTCTTTCGCTTAGTGTGTTTTCAAGGTTCATGCATGTCGTAGTATGTCTAAGTGCCATATTTATTGTCACTGCGGCATAATATTCCCTTGCATGAATACAACTCCGTTTGTAGACCCTTCGGTCGGCTGATGGGCGTTTGACGTGTCTCCACTTCTTGTCTATTACGAATACTACGAACATTCACGGACGCGGTGCGGTGCGGTTGTGTGCTTCCGGTTCTCTCGTGGATTCAGGTAGGAGCAGAATTTGGGGGTCACGTGGCAACTCTGTGTCTAGGCATTGGAGGAGCTGCCAGTTCTGCACTGTTCTGCATCCCCAGCGGCGGGCGACAGCTTCTCCACGCTCCCCAACC
>NW_011906807.1:0-2598 GCF_000151845.1 Pteropus vampyrus
ATAAAAATATGTGAGCCAGATTTTAAAGTGTTTTTAAAAGCTGCAGAAAATTAAAACGTATAGGCACTGTAAACAAAAGGCCAACAGAACCAAACAGTATAAAAAATCAGCCCAAGTATATGATAAATAGCATATGATGAAGGTGGCCTTTCTACTAAACACGTGTATGTATTTGGGTAAAAGAAAAAATAGATTCTGCAAGCAACTGGCTAGCCATTATATAGACCCCTCCTTATGTAGGAAAGGATCTATACAATGGCCCCCCCCCTCATTTTCTTATATGTACATATACCCCAGCTACATTAAAGATTTAAAGTGAAAAATAAATATAAAATCCATTAAATAAACGGAACGAACCTTCAAATGTAGCCAAGTTGCCATGCTGGAGCCATGAACATCTCTCTCTCCATACTGCTTTAAATTATTTGTCTTGTTTCTTCTGTATCTTAAATATCTCTACACTCTCTCTCCGGTCTGTCTCCACCATTGCGTAGGCCTCTAGTGTGTCCTCCTTGGATCAGTGCAACAGGATCCCAACTGGTGTTTCTTCTTCTAATGCAGTCTGAATCCGGTCCATTTTTCATGCAGTAATATTTCTAAAACCCAGATGTGGTCCTTTCAATCCCACGTTTAACACCCTTCCGCGACCCCTTCTGCACTGCTCTCAGGACCAAGTCCCATGCCTCACCTTGGGTTGTGAGGTCCTTCGTGACATGGCTCTTTCTTACACTGACATCTCTCCTGCTATCTCTGTATTATTCCAAAAATAGGGAACTTTTCGTTTTCAGAACTTGCCAAACTTTTTCCTCCCAAACCTCTACACGTATTGTTCTATCCAGAACATTTTTCTCTCTTCTTCGTCCCTCTCATTTTCAGGTCTGAGAGCCTTCTGTGACTCCCTCCTGATATTGTGGGCTCTTAATGAGAGCATGCTGTTTAATTGACCATTTCCCCCACAGGACATAAGTTTTGTGAGAGCAGAGATCATATCTGTCTTGTTCATCTTTAAATCCCCTAGAATTTAGCATTATACCTAGAACACAATAGGCACTCAGGAAGTATTTGGGCTTGTAGTAAATCAGTTCTTCATGATTAAAGAAATAGCCCAAACTCACATGGTATAAAATGGATGATAACAGCAAACAGCAACTTGTACCAGTTGACATCAATAAAGCCATGGGCTATGCCTGAGTCAGCGCCCTATGGGCGTTTCCAAAATTAGAAATTCCCACTGCAGGCCAGTCTCTTCTGACTTCTGAGTATTTTTAACAGTGCCAGCTTCTCCGAGTCTGACTCACTAAGGTTTGGGGCTGGAACTAGAATTCCCAAATGAGGAAGAAAATCCCACCTATTATCTTGCTTCCTTCCAGCTTCCAGGTTCTTCAGTTGAAGTCACCACAGACTAATCCAGCAGACTTTCCTGAAGTTTTTACAGTGGAAATGGGATCCTAAGAGAGAAATTTTGAAAATATTTTCCTTTGTTTACCTGTGTAAGTAGCAGTTTATTTCCTCAAGGTTGTGTGGTTGATGAAAATTCTGCCCTATCTAGTATAAATGGGTGGGGTCAAGTGAGTTGTCGGCTGGATGAAATACCTCCTGAGGGCAAGGACAGTCGGGCCTGTGCACAAGTGCATCCCTTACGTGCTCTCAGTAGTAATGTAGGGAGGAGGCAAGAGAATTAAAAAGTTAAATCAAGCTACATTCAGAGATTGCAATATGCCGATCAACCCTGCAGCCAGATCACAAGGACACCTGCAGAACAAAGGAAGATTTCTGCTGGGATTGCTAACGAACCATTTCCCTACACCCTGAAGGGAAAACAGGAAAAACAGAGCACATTACACAAAATAAAATCATTCATTCTCTATGGCTAAAACCGTGGGGAAGCTATAGATCAAGGTGGGAACTGCCAGCAGGCCTTTCACACTACATATTCTTACCTTTTCATGCTACATACTCTTATCCTTTCTCACTGTTTGCCCATATCAAAGGAACTAAGAATGATATAGCAGCTGGATTCCCCAACACTTTGGGCTTTTTGTCTTGCCTTGGCTTTTCGTCTTTGGTTTCTCTTGTCTTTGCTTTTCCCCTTCTCTAATAAACTTTCCTCTTGACTCTAACTTTGGTGGGCAGTTTGAATTCTTTCTTGTGCTCAGCAAAGAGCTCTCTCTCGGCCAGGGCTGGAGTGCCCCCAGCTGAGGGATTCGCCCCGCCCTGCATCAGTAAGGCTGGCTGAAATGCCCAGGATTGCAGGGGTCCTTTGTCTCAACTGTAAAATTAATCTGGTGTTCTTTAATTCCAGTTGGTCTAGTGTTGCTTCAACTAGCTATAAATAAGATTCTTAATACACTTAAGAATCGTAAGATAGCAAAGCTGACAATGAATAGGAACGAAATAACATTAAGTCCCTCAGCATTCATGCGCTACTTCTGGCAAAATGTAAAGCGTCTATGAGGAGCTAGCTGTTTCTTTCAAAAAAAAAAAAAAGTTAAAAATAGAACAAAGAAAATCATTAACCTAGTATGTGAGGAACACAGCATAGAATGGTTTTCCTGTCAAATTTTTACCCCTTCGGATTTTAGTCTGGTGTCTGGAAGA
>NW_011906808.1:0-2339 GCF_000151845.1 Pteropus vampyrus
TGGTTAGTCTGTGTTTGGTGACTGACAATCTAAATGATAGTAAAGATGGAAGCCCTAAAGGAAAAGATCCACATATTTGACCGAATAAAAAAAAATATCTGCACATTAATAAATAAATTAATCAAAAGGAAAATGAGAAACTAAAACGAGTACTTGCAACAGATGTTTTTGATGCCGTCAACTATAGCTGAGTATTAATGCTCTGTGTCATTTTTCTTTTTTTCTGCAGCTTGTTCTGTTATTCAGGCAGATCAAGACAACTTCTTCTGTGAGGCCACAGAGTATCGATTAGCCTGTGGGTCATTTGTTTTATTCCATCTGAGCAATTAATTCCCCAAATCACCTGGTTCTCAGACTGTGGGAAAAGTTAAGTATCGGATTTTTGAACTTTTTATTATCATTTCTATATGTTTACCTCCAAACTGTACTCTCAGCTCATGTTTATTATGGGTAACTTTGAAAATATGAATTTGTTTTATATTATTTGTTCTTCTTAGGGTACAACAAAGCACCACTGCTCAGTGGGGAATGATGACTTTATCTCACATGTGTCCCCAGCTCCAAGTCATGTAGAGTTGGAAGTTCCTTTCAAAAATAAATGATTCTATACAAGTATGTATATGAAATGAGCTTAGTTCAGAGAAGTTTCCTAAATTCCCTGCTTTTTGTTGGTAATATCTTCTATCTTATGAGAATTAACTAAAACCCCTGGGTTTTAAACTGGCAACATCATTTCCCAGCTATGATTTGTTTGTGACCCAGGAAAGCTTCTAACTTATAGATCTACTATACCTCATAGAATTAAAAATACCTACTAAAACCAAATAATACAAGCTTATTGTTCTACTTTAGAATGTGCTAGACCTTATAACTACCAACAGCATCATAGGATTTGAGCAGCTTTGTAAAATAAGGTATGAACTAGACAATAGAAATACTGTTTTGAGGAAAGATGGTAGTGAAATATATATTCTCAGAGAAATTCTCACTTTTGGGAACTATTGACTTGGATGTTTATGGAAAAAAATTGGGGGGACGTAGTTCCATAGTGTAGCGGTTAACACGTCTGCTTTACACGCAGAAGGTCTGGGTTCATGTCCCAGTGGAGCCACAGTTCATGGCCTATAGCCATGCCACCCTGAACAAGTCTGATGTCTGATCTCGGAAGCTAAGCAGGTTCGGACTTGGTTAGTACTTGGATGGGAGACCACCTAAGAAGACCAGGTGCTGTAGGCATAAATAATAATAAAAAAAAAAAAGAAAAATTTTTTTAAAGTCTTAAGAAAACTGAAGGGAAAGCAGGGGAAATCATTTCTTGTTGATAGATAAGGTGGGGCTACTTAATTTTGGAACTCTTAGGACAGGGGTGTCCAATCCCCAGGGCCACAGACTGGTCAGTACTGGTCTGTGGCCTGTTAGGAACCCGGCCGCACAGCAGGAGGTGAGCAGTGAGGAAGCCAGTGAAGCTTCGTCTGTATTGGCAGCCGCTCTCCAGTGCTAGTATCACCACCTCGGCTCCACTTCAGGTCATCAGGCGTTAGATTCTCATAGGAGCACTGTTCCCTGGTGCCCAAAAGGTTGGGGACAGCTGTCTTAGGAAGTCGCCTTTGGTTGTGGGGCCCTTAGTGTCAGCATCCAGGAAGATCCCTGGGAAAGGGAATAGTGAGGCAATCACAAAGGGAGAAAAATAACTCATCATTCTGGTCATCTTGCTTTTATAATAAACCACACAAAATTTCGCGGCATAACACAATTCATTATTATCTTGCACAATGACCTAGGCTGAAATGGCTAGAAGGGCTAGTGGTGATGATGGGGCATCGCTGTCCATGTGAACATTCCACATAGTAGCTTGAGCTTCCTTACAATATGGCAATCTCAGGGTAATCTAGTTTGTTTACAAGGTGGCCAGCTTCGGCCAGAGCAAGTGTTCCAAAGAGCCAAGGTGGACATTGCCTGCCGCGTTGAAGGTTACACCCAAACCTGGCATAGTATCACTTCTCCCATTCTGTGTCGATCACTGGCTAGTCGCAGGCCAGCAGAGATTTAAGAGGAGAGGAAATGAATCATACCTTGATGGGAGGAGTGTCAAAAAATTTATTACTATCTTTAATCTACCATCACAGGGTGATTTTTAAGGGAGAAAGGACCAAATTAAAGGCTGAAGGAGCTGAATAGAAGGATGGTTTTTCCTTTCCACTGTGCTTAGCTTTAGGGTGTGTGGTTGTTGCTTCAGTAATTGGAGAGGGAGATGAGAAATTTAGAAATGTTTCAGAGAGAAGAGGACCCTACAGGGATAGTTTAAATGTTGGGGAGTGAGATCTGTACAAAGGGATTAA
>NW_011906809.1:0-1598 GCF_000151845.1 Pteropus vampyrus
AATTCTCTCTATATTAAAGAAAGCAAGTAGGAAAAAAAAATGGCATAGATGATAGAGGCTCTGTTCATCCCTCTGGCAACCAAAGCAAAGTTGTGCCGGAAATAAGGAGCAGCAGCAAGGAAAAACTGCCTGGGATCTAGATGAATAAGCCATACAACTAGGGAGAAATCCAAGAAAGCACCCTGCAACAACAGAAGGTAGGACAGGGCGAGGACGCAGGACTACCCAGTCACGAGCGGCTGAGTGAGCCGGAGGCTGCGGCAGATGCAGAAGCCTCTTAAAGGGGCAGTGTCTGCGAGTGGATTTTCGCAGTGGCAGACCTACTCACTCTAAGCAACAGTGCTGATTCGGCTGTGCGCAGGGGACACCAGGGACTTACAGGGAGACACTGTCCGTGTGAGGGCTTAGGGAAGACTAGCTCTGTACAGAAGTGTTGGCGGTATCCATTGTTCCCTGTTGAGCCCTCCCCCTTACCAGTGAGCCGGACACAGGACCGCCATAACTGTGACGTCATCAAACTGGATAACAGAGGTCGCTCCACCCAGAGGATTCCCTGAAACCCCACCTCCCCCAACTCGCAGCCCCACCCAAGCCACATCCAGGTATATCCTCAGCCAGTCAGGTGCTCCTTGCTGAGCAGCACCTAGACTCACACTGGAGGCAGCTGGCCTTGGTTTCTGGTGTGGCCTTTTGAGGTAACTATAAGCACAGCATCTGTGGATTGCTTGCTGAATCTTAACATGTGGTCCTGGAGGAGCAAAGGCTTGGGCTAAATTTGGCCTGCAGCTGAAACCCTCTCTGACTGTGCCACTGGTCACCTACTTCACGAATCCACACTAATAAGACCGGGAAACTTAGGAGCTTTGCTTAATACATAGAGACACAGAAAGGCATCCAAAATGGGAAGACAAAGAAGCAGAAACCATATGAGAGAACAGAAGAGATCCAGATATAATGGAGTCAAGTAATCTAACAGATGCAGAGTTCAAAACACTGGTTATAAAGATGCTCAATGAACTTTTGGGAAGTGTAGATAAAATCAGTGAGAACTTCAACCCAGAGATAAAAAACATAAAAATTGAAATGGAAATTATAAAAGGGAACCAGTCTGAAATGAAGAACACATTATCTGAGATGAGAAGTATATTAAATGTAATAAACAAAGGAATAAACAAAGTGAATAAAGAAAAGGATCAAATGCCCTATCTAGAAGATGGGAAAGCCAAGGACACGCAATCAGAATGGCAAGAGATAAGATGCTAAGACTATAAAAATAATTTAAGGAGCATATGGGACACTATTAAGGGTCCAAATATCCATCTGATCAACATAACTAAAGAAAAGCAAGATGTTGAACAGCTGTTTGAAGAAATGATGGAAAACTTCCCTAACCTGGTGAAGGAAATGGACATAAAACCCCAGGAAGCTCAGAGAATTCCAAAAATCAGGGATCCAAAGAGGCCCACACCAAGACACATTGTAATTAAAATGCCAAAGGTTAAATACAAAGAAAGAATATTAAAAGCAGCAAGAGAAAAACAGATAGTTACTTATAAGGGAAAACCCATAAGACTGGCAGCTGACTTCTCAAAAGAAAC
>NW_011906810.1:0-2302 GCF_000151845.1 Pteropus vampyrus
TATGATTTAAGTATGATTTCCTTTAAGTCTTTGAACATTTTTTTAGTGGCTGCTACGAAGTTTTTATCTGACGTATCTGACATCTGGGCTCTCAAAAAGGAAGTTTCTACTATCTGGTTTTGTGTGTATGGGTCGCACTTTTCTGTTTCTTTGTACATCTCATATTTTTTAATTGAAAAGTTGAGATTTTAGATAATATATTGTAGTATTTTGAGATACTGATCCTCCCGCCTGAAGCTCATTGTTGCCATTGTTTGTTTAAATGTCTTTTGACTTGGTTGGACTATTTTAGCAAATTTTATACTCCTCCCAAATGTGAAAACTTTAATGTTTCTCTTCAGAAGGCACAGCCTTAAACATATGCAAAACCATCCTGATTTGAAGGAGGTTTGAGCAGGGGTCTCTTTTGTCTGTTTCTCTGATCTCTCTGTTAAGTTGTCTTCCTCTTTTGGTATTACATGCAACTTTTAGGCTTCACTAATTGCTAAGTGATGGCTCTATTGTTTTCAAAAGTTACCTGAGGAGTAATTAGCTCCATAGTCTGATCTAATTAAAATTTATAACTCTTTGCAAGGTACTTTTGAGGCCAGTTTTAGAGACTAGTTTTGATTCCAGAGAGGTTCTTAGCTTTTTTGTCCTTGGTCATTTTTGGTAATTAGTTGGCCTATATATTAGGTTGTTGCTTTTATGGAGTTACCTGACTTCTTTCATTTGCTTACTATAAAACCTCCATTGTTTTCAAGAGTACCATTAAGATTGGACTCCTCCTCACTCTGTTCCAGATAAAATCAGTTATTTGGGGAAGAGATTTGAACCTCTTTGTTCTTGTGGACTGCATCTCCCACTGGGGGGGAAAAAATATCTAAGCCATCATTCTAAAATTGTGGGCAGGTATAGTGAGCCACTTTTCTCAAAACAAAACTCTTGCTTTATAAGCAGGGAACTCTGTGAGAATGGTTGCCACTTGTCTTCTCAGCTTGCCTCTCCTGTTAGGGACCCTCCACACTATAAGTGAGCTGTGGTAAGGGTAGTATGGGCCCTGATCTTCTTGGCATGCCTACCTGGGCTACAGACTTCACCCCATGGGTAGGAGTTGGGTGAAGAAAGGGAGTCCACGACTTGTCTGGAATTTAGCCTCTGCAACATGGAGCTGCTGAAAATCAAAGAGTGGAAGCCTACGTCTCTTGAGTAGATTCTATAGTCCTTGACTGAGAGCCCTGGGGAGAGATGAAGCCTTATTTTCTTAACCATGCCCATCCAGAATAGAGATTTCTTTATGCTGATCTTGTACTGGTGGAGGGACTATGTGAATCATGGCCCAATCACCACAGACTCTTGCCTTTTCTACCAGGACTTAGTAGGTTTTCTTTAATAAGTGTTTCTCATTTGCTGTATGCCCCTAGGACAATTTGCAGGTATTTTAATTGTTTATTTTATAATTTTACCAGTTTTTTTTTTCTTGAGTGTGAGTCAGCAGAGCTTCTCACTGTACTTCCAGAAATATACTTTAAAAGTTTTGCCACTAATTAAATATGGATATTTTTATAGCTGGATGTAAAATAGAGATAATATAAAATTAATAAAACTACAATATTCAATCAGCATAGTACTGGTTCAATTTGAAATTGAGTTCTTATAAATTGCACAGTCGATCTCTCTGAGAATTTTGCCATCATTATGTTATGGAAATGTGGAAATTTTTTGAAGAACCTGGCAAGTAATAAAAAAAGTACACATATAACTTAATATGTTATCAGTTCTTTTTTTATTTAATCAAATGTGCACTGTATATTTTCTTTAGAGAAATAGGAAATAGAATTTAATATGGCTTCAATAAAAATACTTTACGAATATAATATGAAAGTTAATCCCTATTCCTTTTTAAAAAATATAACAGCCAAAATACACATATGCACAGACACATACCCAGATAAAGCTCAATAACATGAACTCTACAAGACTTTTGCAGGGAGTTATTTCTATGGTTGAAATTGCATATAAATGTTAAGTCTATTAGAAAAGACTTAAATCCATGACAGATCCAAGTGACAATTGACCAAACGCTTGTATGAAAGAAAAATGTTTCGCTTCCTAGACTGACTCAAAGCAGTTTATTTCATTCTCCATGATGCAGCCAATATTTAGGTAGTAAAATAGCCAATTTTATTGACATTTACTCTTTTTCTTTTGTTCTCTGCTTTGAGCATTATGAATTAGATGTCCAATCTCTTGTCTATTGCTTTATCTAACTAGCATATACCATGTGCAAAAATAAAATGATTTTATATATAATATATAAATA
>NW_011906811.1:0-1907 GCF_000151845.1 Pteropus vampyrus
AAAAAATAATCAGAATTTATCCATGTTTCTTCAGGTACCTGTAACATTTGTTGAGTATCATCCCCAGTTGCTGAGCATGGCCTGTCCCTGCTGTGTAGCAGCAAATCTATTTTACCTGAATAACTAAGGTTATAGCAAGACTCTATTTTTACTTTCCATAAGCCAAGTGGTGAGAAGAGCCCAAAATAGCCAGGCGATACATTTAGCACTCAGTTCAGAATTATTATTATATGAGCCATGGTAGAAGCACTTCTTTCAGATAAATCATATTCAGCAACTCCTTACAAACATTAGTTAGAGAACCTTAGCTTAGTTCGTGTCTCTAAATTAAAGCAAACTTCTACTGTCCAGTGTACAAGGCTGTTAATAAGACTAGAGGGGGTGATCTAAGTCAACAGCACAACGATTAGATCCTCATGAGTGCTCCGTGTTGGTCACTTTTATTAGCATTAGCACAATTGTTGCTGTCTTTCTCTTGTCCTTAATTGTTTTGCAAGAAATCCTTACCTTAGTGGGAAGAATAACTAATGCATTATCTATAATTCCCTGTCTTCTTCATTGCAGTACCCTTGACCACAGGCCTTCTCCGGCCCCAGCTCTGACACTGATTACATTCACCTAAAATGAGAAGAGGAACTGAGGAAAGTATGGGGGAGAAAATGAGATAGAATAATAACAAATAGACTAATAGCACAGGGGCTGGTAAAACACATATCCTGGGTTTAGAGGAGGAGGAGGTCAGTTTTTCTTAAACGTTGCATCCATCTCAAGTACCATTTAACAGGTCACTTCAAGCTTTTCTTTGGCAAAAGATCTCTATATTCCCTTTTTCAATATTCACAGTCTCTGTCCATGTAATTTGCTTTAATGCCCTTCGAAGATGTCCTATTAGTCCAGGGCTATCCTCTCCGCATTTTATTTGGACAGCTGTTTATTCCCCTCAGGATTTTTGGAACTGGAAATGGAAGCCTAGGCCAAAACCCTATTACAGAGATCCATTGCTCTTTGCTAGCTTCTCAAGTGTGGGGTTTCTATAAGCTCTGCTGTTTGTTCAAAACCCCACGAGGTTATTTAAAAGGTGATTTTGTTAATAAGGAAAATTTTGAAACCTATAACCCATAACGATGTTAATTCAGTGCTGATCATATTGTTGATTATTTTTGGAACAGAACTGTCCTTGCCATACTGGTCAATTATCACATTTGTTGCATTAACCTAAGCATTTCTTCCACTTCAGTTCATTTTTTTATGCTACTTGATCCTGTAGCAAGGTCACCATACACTAAATTTATCTCCTGAATAGCATATGGCTCCAGCAACCCATTACCCCAGAGCCCCATACACCTATTTATAAAGAACTAGAGCCATCTAAGCCAGCACACCATATGGAACCTAATTTACCCAATAAATATATAACTGTAAATAGTCATAATTAGCACTCCTATTAATCACGCTTGTTTCTAGAAATAAAATCTTTGAAAGCAGACATTTTTAAAATCCTTGTTTTGAACCATTTCTCTTTTTGTTACAATTAAAATTATAAAAGATACTTATTAATAATTTTTTATGCATTGGCCATTGGGTTAAATTCTAAGGTTATTCAGATTTGTAAAATTTGGATGCCACTTCTCTAAAAACATCTAGGAGCTATTCAACTCATCAACAAGACTTATAATCACTCAAATTAAAAATGCGGTACCATAAGTGTAAGTATGATAGAAAGAGATTAACCATTCCATTAATATCAGTAATATTAATAAAAATTAACTACCAATGAAGGAGCACACATTATTTACTAAGCATGGCTTTCATACATCTTGTCATCATCCTTTACAAAGATGCTAGCTAACTATCCGGTAGATAGTAGCATCTCTATTTTAAAGATAAGGAAACTGGCATAGAGGGTA
>NW_011906812.1:0-2110 GCF_000151845.1 Pteropus vampyrus
CGCGCGCGCACGCGCAACATAATGTATATGTGACACATACATACATATACATTACACTGAATGACAGGTTACATTTATAAATTATACAGCACAAACTCATATCGCCCTTTGAAAAGCAATGACCATAGGTAGCAAAGGGACATAAAGAAGTCTTCGTTCTTTAATGCAAGTAATCCCATCCTGAAAATTTATCCTAGAGAAACAGTTCAACAGAAGTTAGACTCTAGATTCACAAAGATAACTATTCAGAATAATAATAACCCGCCTACATTTATTGAGTGCTTACTATGTGTCAGGCACCATTTTAAACATTTTGCAATAATTAACTCATTTAATCCTCACATCAATGAAATTATACACTATCATGATACTTATATTAAAATGAAGAAACTGAAGTACAGATGACTTATATGATTTGCCCAAAATTACAAAGCTAGTACATGATAAGAACTAGGATTTAAACCCAGGCAGAACGGTTCCAAAACTCACAGTCTTATCCCTGTAAGTATACTGCCTCTACTAGAAAGGCATTACCCATAATAGAAACGTAGTGAAAATAACCCAAACCTTCCACAAGGGAGGAATGCTTCTATAAGTTAAAACAAAACATTTCTAAAACAATGCAGCATGAGTTTAAGATTATTTTTCTCATGTTTATGAATCTGTACTATTTTTTCCCCACAGGACAGCCCAGTTTATCTTATCTAATGGTATAAACTTATAACAAGAGATGAAAAAATGCCTTCCTATTCTTCAACTAACTCTTTGACCTAATGTTATTTGTTAATACGTTCAGTGTCACCCGATTAAGCCAGCGGCTCTCCGACTGTAGTGTGAATGAGTCGTCTTAGCTGGCAGAGTGAGAGCCACTTGTTAAAAATTCATACTCTTGGCATCGTTCCCTGTAATTCTGATTCTGTGGGCCTGGGGGGCGGCGGGCGGGGGGCTGGAATACGTACTTGAGACAAGCCTGCCTGGATGCAGGTGATTCACACAACCATAATTTGTGAAACACAGCAACAGATTATAACGTGCTTGATGCTCCGGGAATCTGCTGGTTCTTTCTTGGAATCCCAGCACCGATGGACAACACACAGAAAAGGGCTCGTCCGTCCCGTGAACTGAACTCCTTCCTCTAGGGGTCTCGTCTTCATTCCACTCTCTAAATGAGGGTGTTCCCCGGAGTCGTGTCCTCAGCCATCTTCCTTCTGGATTTCTCCTTGTACATATGCAGCGAGTCATCATTTCCAAATCACTTTTTATACATTATGTCCCTTGATCCTAAAAGCCTCGACTGACCTTGTAACGTGCTCCAGGTACTGCTCCGTTTCTGAAAAGCATAATCTATGCACTCTCCCTGCTTATCTACCTCTTTTTAACGCTTCAATTTACTAGAATCTGGCTTTTGCCCTCAACGCTCCATAAAACCACGCTTGCTAAGATCACCAACAGCCTCTGTGTTGCAAAATTCAGTGGTAACTTGTCTATTCTCACCCTATTTGACTTCTCCAAACAGTCAACCACTGACTAACCCTCCTTCTTGAAATATTCCACATCTGGCTGTTCCTTTTGTCTTCTTGCTGTGTCTGCCTCCTCTAGTTTACTTATAAAGGTTGCATTTCCACAGGGATCGGTTCCACACTCTTATCCCTAGACGAGCTCATCTAGAGCTGCCATCTTAAATGGGATTTATCTGCTGAAGGCGCACTGCATGCAAAACGAACACACAAAACAAAGGCACATCGAAATTGCGGGAAAACCAAGGACAAAACCCAAGGTGGAGCAAATAGTTGAGGGAAAGGGAGATAAACAGGGCCAGGGACTCATGAAGAAGACTGAGGACGCCAACTGGGAAAGTAAGAGGAGAGCCAGAAGAGCCTGGTGGCCTGCAGGCCAAAGGGAAAGGAAGCTTCGGGAAGGAGCAAGTGTCAGCCATCCTAACTGGGCTCACTGATGCACGGCATGGTGACTGTAAAACAGTCGCTAAAATTTTATAAGGAAGCAAAGGAAGCAGGTCATTGGTTAGGGTCAAAGAGACATGCGGTGGAGCAAAATAAAAACACAAAGAGGAAGAGATGAAACATCAGATGGTTCCTGCCACGGAGAGATG
>NW_011906813.1:0-943 GCF_000151845.1 Pteropus vampyrus
ATGATTGGGTTGAGTTGAGAGCAGATGTTCTGGGAGCTTCAAACCCGGAAGGTCGAGCTGCCACAAATCAAACTTTCTCAGTCATTTAAAGCGACGTCAGCAATGTCTGCAGCTTGGCAACTCGAGGCCCTCCCAGACCCCCCGAGGGGCCACCCTGGCCTGCTGGGGCCCACCACTGCTGAGTCAGTGCCCAGGAGGGGCTCACTCAGGGCGGTAGCAGAATCTGAGACTGAGCCAGTCATTCAATGGAACACAGACTGAGCCCCAGGAGCAGGAAGAAACAGGCCAGGGCTGGGGCTGAGGCTGGGGAAGCTTGGTGGCTGCAAGGGCTGGGGTCTGGAGAATTCTCCCCAGTGAGGAAGAGGAGACCTTGAAACCTCCTAACTCACCTGGTTCAGGCCCCAAATTGCTCCCACCACTACCTGAAATACTCCACTTTAACTTCCTTTACAAATCACCTTGTTACCTTGTTCCAAAAAGGACTGCAGTCTAAAAAGATTCACATCTAACAATATACAAAAATAAAACATTTTTAAATAGATGAGGAAAATGAGTCAAAGGGGTGAATAAGAGTAGAAAAGTAAGATGGGGCCAAGAATGAGATGAGTAGACCCCAAATCTGCCATGAAGTCTTCCCCACTCGCTAAGGAGGGCCACACGCTTGGCTCTGAGTTTTCCAGAACCTGGAGTGAAGAGCACAGCACCACGGCTCAAGAATCACAGTGTCCAAAAGAGAAAAACCAGCTGCTCAAAGAAGCCTAGTTCTCCTGAGGCTGAGGTCACAGAAAAGTCCATCCAGTGCTCCAGAGCTGTCTGGTGGGTCTTTACTGGGGGGACACTGCGTAATGTAGAACACAACCTCCTCACGAAGGCTCAGGGACAGGCTTATTGGTTATTTTCTGTGGTGTACCATGGTCAGTTCAGGTCACACCAAAAGGTGGCA
>NW_011906814.1:0-2443 GCF_000151845.1 Pteropus vampyrus
TTGTGTGCTGTAGAGTTTGATCTCACAGATAAATTTTGAGAGAAAAAAACAGCTCACAGAATAAAGGAATTTGTTTACACACAGTGAATTGAGTTGGAATTTAGTTGCAGTTCAATATTAATAAAACAACGAATATTCACTGGGCACCTAGTAGGTGTTCATCATTTAAAGGATAAAACATAGTCTCTGTTTTCAGATTATTCAATCAAGGAAGGAAAAAAAAAATCAAAAATAAGTGTTTTGCTTTGGAACAATATATCTCAAAGCAGATCAGAAAGAAATAAGAACCAGAAGACATGACAACTTGGTCAACTATCTTTTTTTTTTTTTTTCACATCTAAGGAACAGTCCTTAGATAAGCACTGCTATACCTACAAGACTGACCTTATATTTAAGTCTCAAAACCTGGATGTTCTCCTGGTTCCTCAGGGACCCGGTCCCTCTAGGCCTGCCTCTTTGTCTTGATCACCGCATTGATAGGCTTGGCAATCCCTTCATGATCTCTTCTCTGCACTAAACCCATGGATATGAGCTAAAACCCAGTACTATGAATGAGAATCTGAAATTTTCTGTTTGACTGCTTAATGCTGATAGTCTTCCTGCACCTCTTCCTATTTTTATCTTCTTAATTTCTCTTTGGTGGAATCTACTATTGTGGACTTCTCTCCTGCCTCCTGCCTGCTAGTGTTTTCCTTGTCAGCCGTATCAACTCCACTGACCCTGTAAGTGTGTCTGCAGCTAAGAATGCCCTCCAGCATTTTCCATGATATATTGGGCAGGGTTGGTTACAGATTCTAGACTTTCTTCATCTCAGCTATCCAAAGAAAGTAACCCATCAGTGGCCAAACATGATCGTCAAGGTCACAGGTAGAACAAGACTCGCATAAGTAAGATTGGTCAGGAAAGACACCATGATTGGCCCCTAAAAGATGGGCAGAATACAAATCTGTCTAGATGTTTAGCGGATATTTATAAATATCAATTCGAGGAGAGAATATGACATATAACTGAAAAGCTATCTAGAGATCTAGCAAGAGCAAGCAAATAAAACAACCACCACCAAAAAACAAAACAAAAACTCAAAAAAAAACCAAAAAGACAAAAACCTCAATTGTGTTTTGTGTCACAATTTAAAGATGGTTTGATTCTTAGCATCTCACTTGAGGTAACACGATATTGGTGGTTTGGAAACTACATATTTGTTTATAATATGCAAAAGGAAACAAAAATATTGCACAACTAATGTGTGTCCAACATTACTGTTAAAATTATATATGATATAGTATTATCTATAATTTAAGTATAAGGAAATTGAGACTCAAAGGAAAGCTATGACACAAATTGGTAGGTGATAGAATGAAGCTTTAAATTCAGGTAGCTCTAAATTCAAACTTCATGCCCTTGGTAAGACAGCATAGCAATGCCCAAATGGTACCACACAAATTACCTCTTGGGGATGGATTCTTAAGCCTTTAGAAGCCTCATCAATTCAACATTTGTAGTAGTTATGTCATCATATAAGTCTTCTAGATAGGTTTTTGATGTGATCCAAGATGATTTAACAGGAGTCTCAGAAGTGCTTTTCTGCTGAAAATATTTTTTCCCATCTAGCTGAACCCCAAAATGTTTGGTCCCCCAATTTTAAAACCATAAAACTAGATAGTTATGGTAGTATTTTGTATACTCTATCCTACTTAACTTTAAGAAGAGATGTAGAGACAAAGCAAGCTCTGGGGACCTCATTTCAAACAGATTATCTTGGAATTATAGAGTTTAGTTGAGAGTATTGGAGACTTTTTAGCCAACATTCTAGGCCAAAGTAGCATTTTGGGGATAAATCAAGAAGAGCAGATCCTAGGTCAATCCTACTCAGACAGACTATGGGATAAACAACGCGCTCAACATGTGGCCCTACCACACTTCTTAATGGAGGGCATGTTTTTCATTAACACTAAAAAATGGTTAGTGAGCCTCTCAGACATGGGCATCCTCTAAAATGTAGTGCCTAATATTTTTTTTCATGTGGAAGTGGACAACAAAAGAATGAGTTCCTCAAGTGACTATAAAGTTCAAAGCAAGTTCTTGATATTCACTGGAGAATATTATTTTCCAAATATTTAACCAAGCAGCCAGGATGGAATTTTACTTTCAAAGCCAACTTATAACCACCATGTATGATTAGAAACTAAATCTCTCTTCCAAAAGAGCTAATGAGAAAAGCAAGTGGACTTGCCACTCTTGAGACTTGAGGCTCTGTTAGCAACCCTAGTCCTCTTGGAATTCTCTGTAATTCTCTGTAATCCTCTGTAATTCAACTCATCTTGAGCTTGAACTTCATCATATATTAAATTTTGTCTGACCGTTCATGCCTAGGCCGGGCTTAGTAGGAAACTGCTAGGATGTTGCATGGTTGACTCTCCAAATAAACAGATATGACTCTCCA
>NW_011906815.1:0-2155 GCF_000151845.1 Pteropus vampyrus
TGAGTAACTTCCCAGTCTCCCAAGGCCCAATAATTAGGAGCTTCCTCCTCTGAGTTAAGTACTCCTGGGCTATGCTCCCTAAGTACTCCTGGGCTATGCTCCCCTTAGTCTTTGGAATTACAAATCAGGAAAGAGCAATTGTAGGATGAGAAGGAAGAGGTGGCATACATGTCCCCTGGATCAGTCTGCAGACCGACTTAACATCCTGGCTCTGATAGATTGGGCTGCACCCTCATATGAGACCATTCCGTATGCTGGCACGGGACGCCTGAAGGAGGCCCTGCTACTCACCTAGTTTCTTCTTCCTGCTGGGAAAAGCTTGAGGCGCCAAGGACATTCCCCTTCCCAATACCAAAACACATTTTTCTCCATTCATAACTTAATTGAACTTAAAAGTGTCTCTTTTCCCTTTATTTATAAAAACACATTTTTCTTCAACAGTGGGGTTCCGAAAGACTATTAGATACTCCCCTTCCTACCTCTACCCTGCTGTGTATGGTCTCTGCTGAGACCAGAAGCCAGGAAGCAAGATTGCTCACACCTCTCCAAAGGCAGCCAACAAAACAGAACTTCTACAGAGAAGGCTTTCTGGACCGTGGCCGCTTCTCTTTGCCTCTTAAGACGCAGGCTGCATTCAGATTTAAACTAGTTTATTAGCAAATAGATTATTCATATCATGTTCATATTCATGTCTCTGCTGCTTCCTTGTCGGTGCTGAGCTGGTTTAAAATTCCCAGATGCAGCAAAGCATTCTCCAGCATTGATAATCGTTGTCATCGGGAAGACTTGACTCAAAATCAACTCAAGAAAATAGATCTAAACTGGAGACTACAAACTGGCAGCCCAGGGGCCCATGCTGGTGGCAAACATGGACGTCCTTGTTTTTTAAATTTTTGTACAGTGTAGACTCTCACAATGTTTTTTTTTTTTAAATTACAGACTTACAGAAACATTGCAAGAATAAAGAATTCCCATGTACCCTTCAACTAGAATACCCAAATGTTAACTTTTTATCCCCCCATATTATTATTATTTGATCTATTTGAGAATATGTTGCAGACTTACCCCTAACACTTCAGTGATTATTTCCTAATAAACAAGAATAGTCTCTTATATAACTATATACAATTATCAAATCAGGAAATTAACAGTGATACAGTATTATTGCCTAATTTATAGACCTTATTTACAACTCACCAATCGACCTATTCTGCCCTTTATTTTTTTCTGACCCAGGATCCAATATTGGATTATGTTGTTATATTTCTTTTGTTTCCTTTAATCTAGAACAGTTTCTTGATCTTTCTTTGTCTTTCATGATCTTGCCAGTTTTGAAGAGTGCAGGCCAGTTCTTTTTGGTAAAATATCCCTTAAGAGGAGTTTGTCTGTTGTTTCCTCATGCTTAGACTCAGGCTATGCGTTTTTGGCTCCAGAAGTGATGTTGTATCCTTATCAGTGCATCACATGACTAGGCTCGTGAACATTGCTTGTGAGTTACTGATAACATTAACTTTGATCAGTTGGTTAAGGTGGCATCGCTAAGGTTTGTCCACTATAAATTTTGTTTTTTGATGTTATCCCTAATTAAAAAGCATTTTGTGGGGAGGCAGTTTGAGACAGTGGAAATACCTTTATTCTCATCAAATGCTTACCGTCCAGTTTTAGCATCTGTTAATGATTCTTGCCTGAGTTAGTTACTGCTATCAAATTTTCCCAGTTCGATCAGTGGGAGTCCGTTCAAGTTGGTTTTTCTGTGTATGTGGCATCTTCTCATTATTCTTTGAGCACTACCTTACTTTCTAGTATGGCAATATGTTTCAGGCTGATCTTGTCCTTTCTCTGCACTAGTCCTGAAATCAGTCATTTATCTAATGAAGCTTGATTCTTTTTGGGAGAGAATGGCGTTTACAAACCAAGATCTGGGTGCTAGAAGTGCTCGTTGCTATTGGGGTGTTATTGACTCTAGACTTACTCAGTGGACACATACATACAATTTGATATCTATCTATTCATCTATCTATCTACCTACCTACCTACCTATATGTCAATTTCTCTATTTACATCTATATCAATCTACTTCTTTACCAGTCATCCATCTATATTCAGTCTACTAAAATCATGAGTTTATAGTTTATACCTTCAATTCCTAACACCG
>NW_011906816.1:0-2298 GCF_000151845.1 Pteropus vampyrus
AGATTCTCGATATGATTCTTCCCTAGGTTTCATTTAAGTAATCCATTATTTTTATTTATGTAATTTTTCAAGTTCCTTAATATATGTTTTTAATTTGCTTACTTTTAAGCAGAGCAGAATCTGTCAAGAGAAATGGAGAAAAGAACCATGTCGAGCCTATGGCTGTATCCTGCACTACTCAACAGTATTCGGGGATGGTTTATACAGCAGGTATCAGCACATTATGACAGTGTCAGCCCAGACAAGAGATACAGAAAGGATGCTGCCTTATGTACTAACAATTTTAAAAACACAAAAATCTGTAGAAGACGAAAACAATGCTCTTCAACAGGTAGGTAGAACCAGAAGCAATTTAGATTGTTAAAGGTAAGCAAACTTTGGGTTTCATTTATTAGTGAAAATTATTTTAAAATTAATGTAAAAAGTATGCCCAAACAGTCTTCAAATGAAAGCAAAACAAAACAAAACAAAAATTTTCTTGATCTCATGGTAAGCTCTTGCTTCTTACTTAATTCTCAATAATACAAAAAAAAAAAAAAAAAAACCCTGAAATTATTCTGAGTGAAAAGCCTACTTCTCTTAAAAGAATCAAATTTTTTCTGTGTTTCTATAAAAATAAAATGATAGATGATTGGATAAAGAAGTTATGGTTTATATATACAATGGAATATATTACTCAGTCATTAAAAAAATGAAATGACATGGATGGACCTAGAGGTTATTATGCTGAATGAAATAAATCAGGGAAATATAAATACCATATGATTTCACTTATATGTGGAATCTAAGGAACAAAAAGAACAAACTAATTAAAAACAGTCAGAAATATAGTGGACAATCTAGTCACAGCCAGAGGGGAGGAGGGTTGGAAGGCTGGGAGAAAGGAGTGAATGACTAAAGAAGTACAAATTAGTAGTTGATAGATGGTCAGGGGGATGGGGAGTATGGCAAAGGAAAAGCAGTTAGCATTAATACAATGGCTCGGTGGAGGGCCAGGGGAGGGAGGGAGCAATTGGGGGGATCATTTTATGAATTATATAGATGTCTAACCATTGTACTGTATACTTGAAACTAATTAAAATAAGTAAATTAATTTTTAAAAAATAATAGAATAAAATAAAATAATTTGAATGTTTTCTTCCATTTTAGCTATATCTCTTGACTGAGTTACTTAAATTTACCATTGCTGATCATAATACAACCAACCCGCTAAGTTATTGTGGGCATAAAATTAAATAACAATATTAATTGCTGACACAAATTGATGCTTATTGTGTGTCAGGCACAGTCTTAAGCACTTCATATATATTATTCTTCATATCAACCTTTCTAGGTGAACACTGTTAATGTCCCATTTGAGGGTAAATAATTTGCACAAAACTACATACACAGTTAAGTGGTCGGACCAGCACTAGAAGCAGATAGTTTGGCTTCACAATTCATGCTCTTGACAACCGCCCTGCGTCTCAAGGCCATGGCCCCCTCCCTCTCTATTGGTATAGCTACGATAGCAGCTTTACAGATGCCGATCCTTAGAGTGCTGAATACAGCATCTCGTAGATGAAGAAAAGTCACCTCCGACTCAGATACGGCCAGGAATCGCATTTGTTCTAAACTCTGTCCTGAAGGAAGGTTTTGCTAAGCTATTCTCCAGCTGGACCAAGTCTGGTTAGCCAGGAGAGGACAGCTGGCCGGAACAATAGTAGCAGGAAGAGACGCTGTTTCCTGAGGGACTTTGCATATGCTCTCACATCTACTTTCCTAGTAAAATACAAGATAAAAAAATTGTGGATGAGGGTGAAAATAATTAAATAAGGGGGAAAATGTTATTAAGGGAAAATGCAATATCTACCATCATCATATGGTTTCCAGATTACTCTGAGATGACTCAAGCAAAAAGTATAGCTTAGAAAAAAAAAATAATAATTAGATAACACCAGATCCATTTTGCTATATTTGTCTTATATTTTCAGTTTTGGAATGTGTCCCTTCAAGTTTGAGTAATGTGGTCCCTCTCTCTGTAGCTATAGCTGAAATGGAGACCAAAGGAAGAGTTGGGAGTTTCGAATTAGGGAAGAAAGACTGTGGGTGAGAGTCAAGGGCCTTGGAACAACCCGGCAACCTGCTGTGTGGCCAGACGGGGTGTCCAACGAGCAGAGTTTGGCTTGGGTCCTTGCTTCTGCTGCTACGTTTGCAGCCAGTGGAAGTACTTGATTGGGTGTTATAAATTATGGAGCATGTGTCCTCAGACCTTCACATAGGTCATGGGCACGTGTTTACTTTTCCAATTTGTCCTTT
>NW_011906817.1:0-1192 GCF_000151845.1 Pteropus vampyrus
TCGAGCCTTCCCCGATTTTGATAAAGTTGTCCAAGTATTCCCTGGGGTCTCCTGGGCTGACCACCAGCTGCAGTGCAGCCCGAAATTGTTCGTGGGACACCCTGGAGGGCTGCTGGTCTGAGGAGGAGCCCCAGCTGGGTGGCGGGTAGGTGCTGGATGAGATGCTGAGCGAGCTCAGGTAAGAAGCTGTAGAGATGTACTGCGAGCTGGTCTGTAGGGAGGGGTGGTGGTACAGGGTGGCTTTCTGGTACCCAGATGGGTAGTGGTGGCTACTTGAGGAATAACCAGCTTTGCTTTGACTTTGAGGTAGTTTGGCAGGGCCCCTGGGGTAGGTGTCAGACCCTGACAGTGGAGGGCTAAGGACTATCTGTGCTCGATCATAATCCACCTGAAAAGACAAACAGGATGGAGAATATTCAAATTACATTTGAATGCCACAGCCAGTCAGTCAGGAAGCCAACACACGAGCTACTAAATGATTAAGGTGCGTAGCATATTCAGCGTGGATACAGGGAACAAAAGGGATGATTCACGTCCTGGGCAGGATGGAGTGGAATAATGTGAGGTTTCTTCACTCTACCCAGAACAGTGTGCAATTTAAAATTTATGAATTGTTTATTTCCTGAATTTTCCATTTAATATTTTCAGACCTTGGCTGACCACAGGTGACTGAAATGGCAGAAAGTTAAACTCCAGATAAGGGGGGAACTACTGTAAAGTAAGAAGGTAAATATATGCAATGTTCACACCAAATAAGTACAAATACAACTAAAAATAACCAAAATTTGCAGGGGTTCTGTGTGAAAGGGAATTTTGTCAGCCCTCAAAAAGATTCCAGCAAAGAACATTCCACTCTGATTTGAAGAATGGATTGGGAGAACTTGGAGAAGAATGAGAAGGACAGCCAGAGCAGATGTTGGGGGGAGCCACTGAGTGGCTTACATGACACTAGGTGTAGGCACCAGCAATCACCTCCCGGTGATCAGGAAGGAGCTCTGGCCATCCCTGGAGTGATAGACATCAGGGATGGTGAATATACCACATCATACTACGTTTGCCTCATTGCCCTAGGCAGAAAGTACTAGTCAATCAATGGACTCTTGTGTTAAGATCCTGATGACAACACAGAGCCAGATACAGAGAAGGCACTCAGAAAAGGTTTACTGACTAGACCTCAGGCTCCTTCTTAATC
>NW_011906818.1:0-4320 GCF_000151845.1 Pteropus vampyrus
GGGAGTATAAAGAATAGGGTCTACATATGAGAATGGCTATTCTACGAAAATTCAGGGATAGAATCCAAGGTCATGACTACTATTGGTCCTAACCTTTCTGCTTCCCAAGGGAGGCATTATCAAATAAACTTCTGTGTTTATCTTTTTAAAATATTATTTTAATTTATTTTTAAGAGTAACATTTCAAAAACATTGAAATGTTCTTCATTTTTATTGGAAGGTCACCACTCAAATCAAATGGTAAGTGTTCTATTGTGGATAAATCACTCTTTAGAAGAATTATAAGCACCTTTAAGGTCCTTATTTCAGGTTCATGATTCATCTGCTTTGGGGGAAAGTATTATTTTCTGGCACATATTCAAATGCTGTAATTTAATACATTTATAGTAAATTATTAAACCACTGCAGCAGATGAAATTGATACAACTTCAGGAGTTATGCCTAGGGAATAGTTGACTCATCTAGTTGGATCTGGTTCATTGTTCTTTAACATGCTAGGAAAAGAAAAAAAGAAAAGCATAACTTTAAATTTTTCTTGTCAAATAGCTATGAAGCATATGAATACTAAGCAGGAATGTAAGTTTAAAAATAATTTAAAGGAGCAAGCAGAAATGATTAAACTGCTAATTTTCTCTATAGGTGTTTATTTGAATATTTTGACCTAGGAAATGTCAGGTGGAATGTTATTACAAAACAACTAAAAAAACGGCTTTGTCTTAAAAGACTGAAGATCTACTTTTTGCTTCTTTCTTACCTCCCTTAATTCTGTTTCTTATCGGAATTCTTTAAGAGTATTAGTATAAATCTGTTACTGAAAAAAGTGACATCTACAGCATACTTCTTGAATCTGTCTTTTTCTACCTTGTTTCCCCCATGACCATTTTCATGAGTGATCATAATTGTCTCATTTACACTGTTGTCAGATTAATTCCTCCCAGGAGGACTTTAGGTGAGGCATAGATAGGTGGTGTTGCCATAATCTTGAAGTTAGTCAAATATTGGACTGAGGACAGAGTTTGTAGTGTGTATGGACCAAATTAGCTCCTAGAGATGTGTCCTGGGCTTTTTATGAGAGAACTATGGAGATTCTGAACTGATACATACTGAATCCTCCAAGATAGGTTTCTGTGACATATAATCTAAGTTCTGGGACATCCATATTTAAATTTCTCCAAACTCAGATCTCTCTTTAGGATCTCCTTGACCCAAAGCTGCATTCTACTTCGTAGGACTCAGCTTCAGACCTGAACCAAGATCTGAGATTTTTCTTAAAGGGGGTAATTGAAGTACACTCTTCAAGGCTGATTCTTAGCAGAGAAAAGCCAAGAAAAGGTGGTATTCCTCTCCACGGCAGCCTCCTCTACCTTCCCTCACATCACTCAGAGCCACAGCTATGATGAGTTACTGGTAGTATGTCACATCTTTAAATATTTAGGATTAGCAAAACATTAAGAACCATGAATCCAAATTTCTTACCCAATTTAAGTATGTGCTGGTAGTAATTGTAGTTCCAATTGTATCCATATTTATAGTATAACAAAACTTAATGGCATCAAGAAAAACAAGAAAAAATCTATGGAGACTAGAATAAATGTATTTTGTATGAATTAGTCTTAATAATTCACTTAAATAAAAATTTTTCTTGTATTTTTATGTTGCACAGGTTCATAAATTCACTTTATTTATGAAGAGGATGCCTCTGTTTTTACAATGGCTCTACTCTAAATGGAATTGAAACATAATTCAAAACTTTGTCTACATGTAATTAAAAACTACGAATATAGAGGCCTTATATTCCAGAATTTTAACTAATTAAATGTATTAATTATAGATACAGTACATTGATACCCATTAAATTTTTCTCTAAGTTTCAAAGAAAGCTTGTGAGATGAGAATTCTGTAGTAATTGGGAACATAATACAGGACATTTTCTTGATTTTAATTTTTTTTGCTTCTGATCTCTTTCTCTGACTTTAAGGAGTAATAGGACAATAGAACATTCAACTAAAGATGAAATTTGCTTGCCAAGTGAGAATTATTATATTTTACATTCGTCTTTATTTCATGCTTCACAAATCTGGCAATTGGACTAAAGTCTAACCATATAAATACTCATGAAATGCTATATGTGAATGAGTTCATAAATTGTTATGGATGAAATATTATTTTATTTTCCCTTTACATGAATTTTTTATGAACTATGACTGAAGTTAATCATGATTAAATTTTGGCTGAAATATAAAAATATTCAATTTAGATTTCAATTTTGTGAATTCTGTTCATATTTATTCCATAACTTATTATATTGTCCCTAAGATCTACATTTTAAGTTTCAGAATTAAACTCACATATTAACCCAATTCTCTGAATGTAAGTGGGAGGAAACACTTTAAATAGTATCATGAAAGCATGTTGAAGATAATTTTATATGGATAAACTTGGATGTACTTGAAAAAATATTGCCTCTTTTCAATTTGAGGCTGATATTGGAGAGGTAGATGGGCAGCTCAGAAGAGGTGTTTAGGGTGTCAAAGAAGGTAGAGAATGAATATTTGGAATATAGTCATAATGGTTTATGATCTATAAACTATAATTAGATTAACTCTATGTTAATTATACAGTGTAAAATTTAATATTAAAAAAAGTTAAGAACCACTTAATGACAACCTATAGACTTTTGGCTTATGTCAAGAAAATACTTTTTTAAAAAAAGTGTTGAGAACTTCATTTTTAACCCGAGTTAGCTCATTTTAAAATATACTTTGTTGTTCTCTTTAATCGAGCACCTAAGAATACGTTTCTACTGTTAGAAAATATCTTGAAATGTCTTGCTGTACTTAGTGATCTTTATATCTGAAAAACAGTATATGAGAGGAGTGTGGTGTGTGTGTTTGTGTATGTGTACATATCTGTAAGTTTTTTTTTGAATAAGTTATAAGTAAATGCAAATAAAGAAATCAAAATCTAAATGACTCAATGATGAGATAGTGGAAAGTGGGTCATGATGCTAGAAAAAAAATAGCATTCTAACTTTTAGATTATACCACTACTACCATAAAGATCAAAAATGTCTTTATAGTAGCAACTCTAGTTTATTTATTTATATATACTTCTTGATTCCCCCCCAAATAATTTGAGACTGCTTAAAACAAAAGACATATGAAATAAACTGAACAAAATAGGATTACAAAGAGCAAATAAACAATATTAAAAAGGAGAGAAAGCCAGGACGCTCAACAGGAGAGTTAACCTGGTTACCATGTTATCAAGTGTAACCCATCTCTGGGTGTCTGAGCTAAGATGAAAAGAAGATAGATAGGATGTGTTATAGGGATCTAGCATTTACTGGGGACAAAGCACAACCATTTCTCAGGGGAAATTTTTTCTGGACCTAGCTCTGAAATACATTGCTTATGTATTCTTTTAAAAATAATATTTCGTAATGTGATGGATATTTTCCTTGACATTAGTTCCAATGAAATATAAAAGCATATCTCAAAAGACTTTTTCTTATATGAACCTGTAGTACATGTTGAGGGCAGAGTTCAGTGTATATGTAGCCTGTTATGCAGCAAAATAGAAAAAAATACTTGAAGTCTAGAAAAGATAAAATTGATTTCAATGTTAGAGATGAAAAGTTGAAGAGAAATAATCCACTTTGCTCTAAAGAAATTAAAAAATGGGATGAAGTAAGTCTCATGCCTTGATTCTTAAGACAGAAAATTCCTTTTGTTTGAAGTACAAATCAGCCTCTATTATCTTCCTTTACCTGTTGTTTTCCTCTGTCACAGAAAGAAAACAAAGTAAACTTGACTAAATAAGTCCCGAAAAGATACACTCTATAGTGATTATATGAACGTATTCTGCACCTACTTAAAATTCAGGTTTCAGTCTTCAGTTGCATAAATTTAACGTATAGATCAGCTCTTTCAAGGGAAAAGGCAGGAAATTTAAAGAAGAAACAAGACAAGGGAATTAAGTCAGTTAAACTGTTTTAATTATATCCCAAGCCAAAGGAAGTTAAGAAAAATACCTGGGAAAGAAGAAATTTTTATGGAAGCATATGATTTTAGATTAGGTATGAAATAAGACAATTATAAAATATCTATAATATACTGAAAGGGATAGAAAATGAATTATCATAATTACCAGTTATAAATAAATCAGTTTATTATTTCTATTGAAAGAACAATCTGACAACAACATTTATTCAATGTGTGAATGATTCAGTTAATAGCTTTTCATGCCTCATTTCTGACATTTTTTTAGGGAGATAAAAATACTGAAGTGATTGAAATATACTGTACTAGAGTGACTTGC
>NW_011906819.1:0-2175 GCF_000151845.1 Pteropus vampyrus
TTTATTTATATATAATTTAAGTACGCTATTTTGTGGTATCATATTTTGAAATTCATATTTATTTGTCATACACAGGTTTTGTTTTTTTTTTTTTGAATTGTTGTTTTTCATTTTCAAAAGCTTACATTTCAGCCTGTTTCTTTTGTCACAATTGATTAATTGTTACTTAAGCATTCCATTTTGGCTGCTCATTTTTGGTGGAAGCCAAATTATGTGCAGCCCAGTGTAAAAGATAATTCAGATCATCTAAATATTTGCCTCAATAAACACACAATCTAGAAAGCCTTTTGAGGGGGGATCATCTGTTGCTGTCCACATCAACAAAGATTTTCATGATTTAATTTTTCCCAATTCACTATTATTTCAGAAAAAAAAATTAAACAAAGAGAACCTGCTGAAGAAAACCGGCATGAGTATCCACTCATACATCGAAGGAATCCCTTTAGCTGACCCTAAGAAAAGTATGGAGCATCCTTAATGGAACTGTAAAGACACAGTTGTGCTTTGCTCCATGTTAAGCATTTTTGAAGCTTTCCTTTTTTTTTTTCTTGGTAGATCTTGATTCAGCAAGAAGAAAAACACATAGGAGTGGCTGTATCCCAGAAGCTCTCTCTAAAGGCCATCATTGGATTTAGTCAAGCTAGGTGTATGGAGCAAATTAGTTCAGCCTGGATCTTGGGCTGTTTATTCATCATTTACTAATCCATTCACCACACCTTTATTTAGTGTTCACTGTGAGTGCTAGGACAACAGTTTCTGCTTCAAAGGAATTTGTTAATTTAATCCTGTTCTACCAAGGTTAACCCTAGGAGATAATATAGTTAAGGTAAATATAGTTAGCTGTCTCATTTTGTTCACCTCTATTGCCTTTGTTTACCTTTGAAGTTACCAGTATTGCCCCTCAGATACCACAGATATGTAGGACAGCCCTGCCATTCCTGTGTTGGCTTCTGGAAGTCAGAACCTACTTCCTGAGGCCACCACTGCAGCCTTCCATAGGGCTCAGATCTCCAGGCCGTCTCCACAGCATCCAAAGCCAAGATTATCCTTTTACTGCCCTATTTTACCTCTTTCCCACCTCATTCCTTCAGGATTAGATTGATTTTAAAAAGTTAACTACCACTTTAGAAAGTGGACTAACATCTCAGACTTCTAAATGAAAATAATAGCTAACATTGATCAGTTCTGATGCATACTTGTTCTGTTCCATACACTTTACCCAAATTAACTCATTTTCCTCTCACACTAATCTATGAAGTAAGCACTACTATCATTACACATTTTGAAGTTGAGGAGACAAGCATAAAAATTTCAATAACTTTCCCAGTGCTGCTCTGCTGAGATGTTGAAGGTCCAAGATACAAAGCCAGCCAGTCTGGCCTATATCCTCTACTCTATCCATTGCCTCTAACAAAGAGTTCATATATAGATTTTAAGAGTTGATTGGCGAGAGGCAGTCTTCTAAATTTGGCTTAACCCCAAACAGGGACTAGTCTGAGGAGGAGATTTTAGAGCTGAGCTGAAGGACAGGCAGACTTCCGTGAGGTGAAAAGCACTTTAGTAAATGAATCATTCTGCAGTAGTCAGTGTTGAACCTGGAGGCCTTGAAGGAAAAGTTTCCATTCAAAAGATAAGCTATTTCTTGAAACATTAAAAGTGAACAGCCTTTTAGGCTCACATTGTTCCTATAGATGATCCTCTCACTGGGGCCCACCTGTGGGCCTTTTTTCACAGCAGTAACAGGATGAATCCAAGACCAGGTTGTAGCCAGAATGAAGAGCTATTGAGTTCAACCACTCCATTCTTACTATTTGTTGTTTTGAAAAGAGTTAAAGATCGTAAATTAAGATTAAAAATTTTGGCTTTACCATTTTGTATTTGCTAGGGTCTTTCTCATATATAAAACAGGAATAATACTCACCTCACAGGTTAATTATGACGATTATGCAAGGGAATATTTGGAAAGTCTAGAATAATAGCCTGAAGCATAGTAAACATTCAGCACTAGAGCCACTTGTTACCCTCCTGCTCAGATGATGCTAGAAACCCTTTTAATTTGTTTTCAAGAAAAAGCCTTTCGATTATAAAGATAATCAATTAATGAAAATTAATAGAGTTTATACCAGATTTTGACGAGAATAGAGCAAAAGCCCAACTAGTCTTAGAGATTTCTAA
>NW_011906820.1:0-1997 GCF_000151845.1 Pteropus vampyrus
CTCCCCCAACATCCCACCCCGGGTCATATCTGACAAGTAACTAATTAATGTCATTTCCTCTGGAAGGTACAAATCCTAAAACACTCCTTTATTCTCCTTTAGCCTGTACTAGCTGTTTCCTAGATTTACTACACTAACAGCTACCCATGATATTCCTTTGGCTGAACAATATGTCAATTTCTGTGTATCTTTTCTCTGTTGTAGTTCAGTTTTATAAACAAATAAGTAAATTTATATATTAATCAATCAATCACACCTTAGCTCCCTACTAGATAAAATCTTCAACGTTGGTTACTGGGGTTCTGGGGCTTGCAGGAGTAGGGTTTGGAAGTATCACAATTCTGCTTGCAGAACATTGTTTATTATCCGACATCTATTTTTATTGTGTTTCTAATCATGGTTAATTTTCTGCTTAGAAGCAATCTCTTTCTAGTCAATCCTCACCATATAAAAAATTAAATGCTGATTTCATTCACTGTAGCTTTCTTTTAACTTTTCTTTAACTTTATATAAGTATAATTACAAGTATAATTAAAGATCTATATTTTACCAGCTTCTTTTGCTAAAAATCATGTTTTCTTAATTTAAATATAATTGCCATCTAACATTATATTAGCTTCATGGATACAACATAAAGATTCAATATTTGTATATACTGCAAAATGATCACAATAAATCTAATTAACATCCATCACCCCCACATAGTTACAATTGTGTTTCTTGTGATGAGAACTTCTGAATATCTACCCAAAATATTTGAAAACTTTTATCCATAAAGATATATGCACCCTAATGTTCATTGCAGCACTATTTATGGTAGCCATTAAATGGAAACAACTAAAATGTCCTTCCATAGATGACTAGATAAAGAAGCTGTGGTACATATATACAATGGAATATTACTTGGCCGTAAGAAAAGATGAAATACTTCCATTTGCGACAACATGGATGAATCTTAAGATTATCATGCTAAGCGAAATAAGTCAGACAGAAAAAGTTGAGAACCATATGATTTCACTTATATGTGGGATATAAAACTGAATGCAACAAAAAAACAAGAGAAACAAACAAAAACTCACAGACACAGACAACAGTTTAGTGGTTACTAGAGGGAAGGGAAACATGGAGCAAGTAGATAAGGGTAAAGGGGATCAAATATATGGTGACAGATTCAACTTTGAGTGGTGAACACAAAATGCAATATACATATGACGTATTATTGAACTATGCTCTTGAAACCTACATAACTTTATTAACCAATGTCTTCCCAATACATTTAATTGCAAAAAAAATCTACACTCATAGCAACTTTCAAATATACAATGCAGTATTATTCACAATAGCAACCATGTTGTACATCAGATCTTCAGGACTTATATTTTTTATCATAAAGTTTGTACCTTTTGACCACTGTAACCCATTTCCCTGACCCTCCATCTCTGGTAACCACAGGTCTGTTCTCTATATCTATTAGTTCGTTTTTGTTTTGTTTTGTTTTTTCCTGTTTGTTTGTTTTTAGATTCCACAGATAAGTTAAAATAAGAAATAACAAGTGCTGGCGAGGATAGGGAGAAAGGGGAACACATGTGCGCTGCTGGTGGGAACGTAAATTGGTATAGCCACTATGGAAAATAGTATGGCGGGTCTTCAAAAAATGAAAAGTAAAACTACTGAAGGATCCAGCAATTCTATTTGTGGGTTTTTATGAGAAGGAAACAAAAACACTAATTCAAAAAGATAATACTCACTCTCATGTTCACTGGAGCATTCTTTACAGTAGCCAAACATGAAAGCAACCTATGTGTCCATCTAGACAAATGGATAAAGAAAATGTTGCATAAAAATACAATGGACTATGACCATAAAAAAGAAGAAAATCTTGCCATTTGTAACAATGTGGATGGATCTTGAGTGCATTATGCTAATTGAAATAAGTCAGATAAAGACAAATAGTATCTCACTGTAATTTTAACTTTCATTTCATAAATTGTAAGATG
>NW_011906821.1:0-1773 GCF_000151845.1 Pteropus vampyrus
CTTTCCACTTAGCTATGGTATTACCTATCAATGTCGGATTTCTCTTTTTTTAGAAATAAGAAACCTACAATCAACTGGTTCTTAAGAACCAGTTGATCTTATAGACAAGGGCTCATATATATTTTAAAAATTCAAAATGTTCTACAGAGATTTTTAAATAATACTTACAATAAATTTATAAATAATCATTATTATTATGCTCTTAATTATGCCTATAATTTTAAATATGTCATCTGATGTGAATTATTGCACATTTTATCTTAGAAATGTTCATTCTATCCTTGAATTCTTTTAACAAATTGTACTTTGTGGTAATAAAATAAACTAGATTATTGGATAGTTATTTAACTTTGTTCTTATATTTCTTACTAGATAATTATTCCACTGAGAGAGGCAGGCTTTAGCTCCATCAGTGTATCTACCACAGTAACCAGCAGATAGTAGGTGTCTGGTTATTATCTAATGAATAAATGAACAAATTTGAAATTTTGACAGTCATTATTCTGATATCTTAAAAAAACAAACACCCTTGAATGATGTCAATTATTTACTGAGTAGCCCTAGGAATTCTTTGGAAGAGGGTAGGGAACAGTGTGAGGAGGGTGAAGCTATAAAGGTACTGTTTCTCCTTACAAAACTTTGGTCAAAATATCTTCATTGTTGTTTGTTTGGTTTTAAAGGAGCACTAGATAAAGTATAAGAATTGTATCAATTTGATTTTCCACTTAAGTAGTGCATAATAATTAATAATAATAATAAAATTATATTCTTTCACTTTGTCAGATAAATAAACATTGTAAAGGATTTGCCTTGGCTGTTTTCTTTCCCCTTTATAATCATCAACTCAATAATTACCCGGTGACTGCTTAGTGCTAGAAACTCTTTTAGGTATTTGGGCTATAATAGTGAAAAAAATAGGCCTTGTACTAATAAAAAGTTCATTTAAAACTTTTCATGAGTAAAGTCAGAAAATAACAAACAAAAAACATATAATAGGCCAGATGTTAATGTGTGCTGTAGACAAAAACTTAAAAAAAAAAAACTTTAATAGGTGAAAGGCATTCTGGAAAGGGAGAGAATGTTATTTTACATAGCTTGGTCATAAAAAGCATTTTTGCAAAATTAAACTTTGAGAAAGTTCTGAAGAAAGTGAGAGAGTCAGCATGGTGATACCCTGAGTGAAGATGTGCCAACAAAGGGAATATCTTACAATCCTAGGACAACAGTGAAAACACACATGCTATGCTTGGAAAACAAAAAAGTGTGTGGTTTGAATGGAAAGAACAGTGACAAGAGAATTGTAAGAGATGAGGTCAAAGCAGTACTCAGGGGTAAGCTCGTGGAGGGCCTGAGTTTAAGAACAAAAGGCAAACCTTCTTGTTCAGAAGCTGAGATTTCCTGGTATCTCTCTAAAAATAATCAATCTCCTACTGATGGGCTCTCCAATGACTCTTGATTCCATGCAGATGGGGTAATACTTAAAATTTGCATATATACTACCATCAAGTATTAGCTAGATAACGTTTTACAAAAAACATAGTATCATCTACCATTTCCATATTTCAGTCACTATGTACTGGTATTTACAAACATCATTTCTTTTAAATTTCAAAGAAAAAAAACCTATTCAATTGGTCAGTAGTAGTTTAATTTTCACACTGTAGATGAAAAAACCAGAGAATTAGAGCAGTTACAAAAAACTTGTCTAAGGTTACAACTAAAAAGTAACAGAAGAGGAACAGAAATTAGGTCCATCTGTTTGAAAATACCAGA
>NW_011906822.1:0-1761 GCF_000151845.1 Pteropus vampyrus
TCTTACAAAAATTGAGTACTTTTCATCCCTCGTTACCTGAACTAAAGGGCATAAATATTTGTTGTTTGATCCAGTTACCTGGGCTAAAAGCTGAAATGCCTCATACAGGATAAATGAAGCTAGGATTTAAGATAACTTTAAATCAATTTAAACAGGGAACTGATTACAGTGATACCTGAACATGCATCCATCTCTAAGCTACCTTGTCTTTTGCACTAAGCAGATAGCAGAAGATTGCTGCCTGACGATTGTGGGGAGCCTCGTAACCTCTGGATCTAAGCTGGGCCTGGCCCTCGACCAGAATGTCGACAGTCAGTTCTGGAGCATGAAGTCAGATGGCAGGATCTATAGCAAGTTGAAGCCAAATTTAGTTTTAGATATCAAAGGTAAGGATCATTTCCTTTATTTGCTTTGTTGTGTCTTTCTTTAGTTTACTAAAAATCTATACTTTTGAAAATGACGAGTGTACTAAGCCACAGTGCTGTACACTTTACAGACATTCTCATGTGATCTTCGCAGCAATTAAGAGATCTGTGTTATCCCTTCCCTCCCGTCCCATTTTACAACCCAAAACTCTGAGGCTCAGAGGGGTTAATCAGTTTGGCCATGATCTCATACCCTAAGTGTTGAGGTAGAACCTGGATATGGATGGTCTTCAAACCATTTATTTTAGTATAAATGTTAGTCTAAAAATCACAAATTAAAAGGCTGTGATCTCACTTAATGTACTTGATGAATCTGATGTATATGCAGATAACCTTTCATTGAAAAACCTAACAGGAATTAACACAGCCAAGAGGATTTCAACAGTACATCTGTTAATCCAGAGCAAATCGATGGTGCTTGGGAAGAATAAACTTTATCTGCATCAGAATCACCTGGAGGACTTATTAAAATACAGACTGCTAGGCCCCATCCTCAGTTTCTGATGCAGTAGGTCTGGGGTGGGGCCTGAGAATCTGCATTTCTAACAAGTTTCCAGGTGTTGCCCTTACTGCTAGGAGAACCATTGATAATTTAAAAACATAAAGCAAAACTGACTTCCTAACATAGACACAGGAGTTCAGTGAACTATTGTTGCTGCTGACAAGCAAATGAAGTATGTTTTATTCATGTCATATACGGTAATTTTGCTTTAAATTATTAATGAAGACTTTCTATTTCATATCAGGAAAGCCAACATGATTATGTTTAGAAATTTAGTAAAATGGTGATAATGTAACCATACTAATAACAAATACTCCATTTTTTAAAATTGCTAGACAGTTGGCTCAGTTTTACTTTACTCATGATTCTCAGCCAAAGCTGTCATTAAAAATTGATTTAGGGGTAAAAAACAGCTGCAACTTGGTTTTAAAATAATTTTTTTGGATAATGGAGAACAAGCCTGAAGATTTTCATCAGAGGCTTTGGTAACTGCATGGGGAGAAGTAGCTGTCCCTTTTATGTTATCTCCAGGTGAGTCGAGTAGCCAACCCACTTAACAATAGCATTAGAATTCATAACGAACCTGAGAAGGTGGAAGGCTGCTCAGAGGCAAACTAAGTTTGAGGCAAAGGCAGAGGACTATATTAGAGAATATAAATTAAGCAGTATACAACAGGCTGGATGGGGACCAAAAATCATCCATCATATGAAATGCAAGCAAGACGCTCAGATATAAGATAATAAAGGCAATATTCAGAAAATGTTAATATAAGTATACCACCTTCACATTACATTAGGGACAAGATTTGTCATTTGTAGACATTCTACAGATAT
>NW_011906823.1:0-1757 GCF_000151845.1 Pteropus vampyrus
TGTATAATTCTTTGTTATGGTGGGCTGGCCTATGCATAGTAGGATAAAGCAATAACCCTGACCTCAACCTACCAGGAGCCCAGGAGTATCCCCACTCACAACACTTATGATGACCAAAAATGCTCTAAACATGGCCAACTGTTCCCTGGAAGGCAACCCCCCCCCCCCCCCCCGCAGTTGAGCACCACTGATTTAAACCAGAGAAACTTTTTTTTTTTTTTAAGGGAAGGATCCTAAACAGCAGACCTGGAAGGGCAAAACAAAGAATCAGTGATGCCAAGGGAATGCTGCACTAAACAAGATAATCAGCTCAGACAAATGGTAGAAACAATGCACAGAACTAAACATCCCTGAAAAAAATTGAAACATAAGACCTAAATTGCAAGAATGGTGGTATACCAGAGAAAATCAAAAAGGCCAGCATCAGTGAAATATTTGAGAAACAATTTTCTTAAACTTTTATATGAAAAAAAAAATCTATCTGGATAAAGAAAGTGAATCATAAAGTTTCTCTCAGAAACAGTCTGCAAAGAATGAGAGCTCCTCTATCCCCCAAAACTGTACTTGCCAAGTATTTATCATTTAAAAATTAAGATTTTACAAACTTCTAAGGAATCAGTACTAGTTTGGAAAGCTATGTTTTCCAATATTTTTGTGAATTCCTCCTTGAATGTAAAGACTAGCTTAGAATTTTGTATTCCCCACACTCAATAGTATAGTTTCTCGATAAACATTGAATAATAATAAAATGTGCCTTTGTTACAAAAAGTATTAAGAAGACATTCTAAAGTATGGTAATATGAATGATTTTGGACATCTTACCTTGAAATAAGAAGGGCTATATGGAAAAACCCAGATAAAGTTCAGCGGAAATATCAGAGTGGGAAGAGCAAAGGTTGGAGAGTTGGAAAGAACTGACTTAAATCCCAGCCGTGTTGGTCCTAGATATGTGACTTTGGTTCTGTTTACTCTGTTTCACTCCATAGAATGAATATAATAATCCTACTTCAAATGACAGTTAAGATAATTACATAGGATATAGTACACCTAGTAAGAAAAACAAATCAGCTCTCTCGAACTCCCTTTCTAAGAGAAATAGGATTCTAAGCACAAGCCCAGTTTCTACCCAAGTTAACTTATCTCTTTGAAGTCAGAAAGAGAAAAATTTCAAATCATTGCAGACCTGTAACAAAGTGTCAACAAAGTCCCACACCAACAATGATAATGCAAAAATCTAGGAAACAATATTAATAGATTATTATCAACATTAATAGATTACTATCAATAAAAAGTCGATTAGTAAATTTGGTAATCTTTTACAGAACTGTAAGGTATGAAGAGAAAATTACAGAGAACATATAATGTGCTATCTCTTCTATAAAGTATTCGTGTTGATTTAGTTAATTGTAGAATTTATTAATTTTTTTAAAGGAACAGTTCTGTATAACTGTGTTAATGCTTTTTCAAAAAAGAAGATTGATTAAGCTGAATATATTTGTTTAAAATTATCTTCCACCTTTGTTTTTAAAAGCTTTTAAACTGAAGGTTCTTTCTGGAGTCCTAGAAATATTCTATTTCTAATTCAGGTGTTGGTTACAAAGGTATATTCATTGGTCACAACTCATCGATGGTTCATTTAAGATCCTTCTTTTCACTATGTGTGAAAAATATATATACATATACATATACATGTGTGTATATATTTGTGTGTATATATACATTTGAGTATATATTTTTTGTATATATGTATTTGTGTG
>NW_011906824.1:0-1739 GCF_000151845.1 Pteropus vampyrus
CTTAAAGGGCCCATGCCCAACCTTATTTGCTAATGGACTTCCTCTCTCTGAGCTCCAATGCTGTGGCAGCTGCTCAAGGAGTACCAGGAACATATGGGAAGGTGCTGAGCTATTGGGCTTCAGGGCAAGGACTAGAGGGGCAGCTGGCTCCTGGGCAGAGGTGCAGGCAGAAGTCATTGTTTCTTTGTTGAGTTCTCCCCACTCCCAATGGTGCAGACACAGGTGCCATCAACCTGGATAACATAGGTCACTCCGCCCAGGAGATTCCCTGAGACTACGCCTCTCCCAACTTGTGGGCCCACCCAAGCTGCTTCCAGTGATTTGTTCCATACAAATGGGGTGTCTTGGCTCTTGCTGCGAACTTTCATAAAATCACTCAAAGGCTCACAAAACCCAAAGAAGCAACATCTGGCCTCAGCGTGCCCCGTACCTCTTCCTGAGCAGCTCCAAGCCCCATACCTGTGGCAGCTGGTCTCAGTTTCTGATTTGGCCCCTCGAGGCATCTTTAAGCCCAGCACAGGTGACAGCCATATGTGGATTGCTTGATGACTCTTACCAGGTGGCCTTGAATGTGCCCAGGCTGCTGCTGAACTGGGCCTGCAGCTGGGCCCCTCCCAGGTCTGTGCCAAGGGGGCCCCCAGCACACCTACTACATAAAGCCACTCTACTAAGACCGGGAGACTTAGGAGCCCTACCTAGTACATAGAAACAGACAAAGGGAGGCAGCCAAAACAGGGAGACAAAGAAGCGCATCCCACCTGAAAGAACAAAACAAAGCTCCAGAAAAAGAATTCACCAAAATGAAGACAAGCAATATACCAGATTCGGAGTTCAAAACACTGGTTATAACGATGCTCAAGAAACTTAGGGGAAGAGTAGATGAACTCAGTGAGAACTTTAACAAAGATAAAAGAAAGATGAAGATGTAAAACATAGGAAAACATAATAGGGAACCAGTCAGAAATGAAGAATATAATATCTGAGATGAAGAGTACATTAGAGGGAATCAACAGAGTGGATGAAACAGAGGATTGAATGAGTGACATGGAGGATGAGGTAGTAGAGGACACCCAATCAGAACAGTAACAAGACAAAAGAGAAAAAATATATAGTTTAAGAAGCCTCTAGGACAATATCAAGCATAACAACATTTGCATCATAGGGGTACCAGAAGAAGAGAGAGCAAGGAATTGAAAACCTATTTGAAGAAATAGTGACGGAAAACTTCCCTAACCTGGTGATGGAAATAGATATACAACCCCAGGAAGTCCAGAGAGTCCCAACCAAGATGAATGCAAAGAGGCCCACACCAAGACACATCATAATTAAAATGCCAAAGGTTAAATTCAAAGAGAGAATCTTAAAAGCAGCAAGAGAAAAACAATTAGTTATATACAAGGGAATGCCCATAAGACTATCAGCCGATTTCTCAGCAGAAACGTTACAGGCCAAAAAAGCCTTGGAACAAAATATTTAAAGTGATGAAAACCCAGGACCTACAACCAAGATTACTTTACCCAGCAAAGTTATCATTTAGAATGGAAGGACAGATAGACCTTCCCGGACAAGAAAAAGCGAAATGAGTTCATCACCACCAAGCTGGTATTACAGGAAATGTTGGAGGGACTTCTTTAAGAAGAAAAAGATATATATCGAAAGTCTAAATAAAGAATGGCATAACTATATATCAGTGAGTACTTCAAATGAAAAAAAATTAAATACTCCAATCAAAAGTTAAG
>NW_011906825.1:0-1900 GCF_000151845.1 Pteropus vampyrus
AAGCAGATTTTATAGTCTAACTGATGTAGCGAAGAGGCAAGAGAACTAAAATGTTAATCAAACTACATTCAGAGACTGCAGTATGCTGATCAGCCCTGCAGCCAGGCCACAGGACACCTATAGAACAAAGGAAGATTTCTGCTATGGGATTACTAACAATCCATTTCCCACACCTGTGGAAGGCGAAGCAGGAACAACAGAGTCTTTAAGTGGAGCCTTACACAAAATAAAATCATTCATTCCCTATGGCTAAAGCCAGGGGGAACCTATGGATTAAAGGCTGGGAACTGCCAGCAGGCCTTTCACGCTACATATTCTTACTTTTTCTTCCTACATACTCTTCCTCACTGTATGTCCATATCAAAGGAAATGGGTTAACAAAGTCTTTAAACTGTAACTCACAGGAACTAAAAAAATGATATGTAAACTGAATTCCCTGAACACTGGGGTTCCTCCCATTGTATTTACTTGGCCCTCTCAGTGTCTTTCTCTCTGTCCATGGTCTCTCTTGATGCAGGAAAGGGGAAATTCTCCCGACTAGGGGATGACCAAGCCCTGCACGGAGAGAAGAGAGTCCTTGAGTGGAGAGTGTAGAAATAATTCAACACATACGATAAAGCTAGAGTCAACAGGAAAGTTTATTAAAGAAGGGATAACACTCCACAGACAAGGTGTGGTCTCCTCTCAGAGACTGAGTGAGAGAGACAATGAGAGAAACAGTAAAGGCACTGAGAGTAAAGGCAGTGAATGAGACAGAGAGAAATACTGAGAGAGACCCTGCGTTCAGAGAATTCAGTTTAAATATTATTCTTTAGTTTCTGTGAGTTACATTTTAAAGACTTAGTTTACCCATTTCCTTTGATATAGACATGCAATGAGGAAGGGGAAAAGTATGTAGAATGAAAAGGTAAGAATGTGTAGTGTGAAAGGCCTGCTGGCAGTTCCCAGCTTCTATCTAGTGGTCCCCAACATTTTTGGCACCAGGGACCAGTGTCCTATGAGAATCTAATGCCTGATGATCTCAGGTGGAGCTGAGGCGGTGATGCTAATGCTGGGGAGCGGCTGCAAATACAGATGAAGCTTTGCTAGCTTGCCTGCCTCTTACCTCCTGCTGTGCAGCCCAGTTCCTAACAGAACACAAACTGGTACTGGTCCACGGCCTGGGGGTTGGGAACCCCTGCTTAAATCTATAGGTTCCCTATGGTTTTAGCCATAGGGAATGAATGATTTTATTTTGTGTAGGGTAGCCACTTAAAGACTCTTGTTTTTTTCCTGTTTTCCCTATATAGGTATAGGAAATGGGTTGTTAACAATCCCAGCAGAAATCTTCCCTTGTTCTGCAGGTGTCCTCCTGGCCTGGCTGCAGAGCTGCTCAGCATATTGCAGGCTCTGAATGTAGCTTGATTTAACATTTTAGTTCTCTTGTGTCATACCTAATTATTCTCAGTGTCTTTTTCTTGGTCCCTCTCAGTACCTTTACTCTGTCTCTCTCGCTGCCCCTCTCTCTCTATTGTCTCTGTCCCTCTGAGTCTCTCTTAGGTTCTCGGACTCTTCCTTTGAGAGGAGATCACACTCTGTCTGTGGAGTGTTACCTCTTCTCCAATTGAGTCTTTCCTTTTGAGTCTAACTCTGGCAAGTGTGTTGAATTCTTTCCACACTCTCCACCAAAGGACCCTTTTCTTCTCCTGGTGCAGGGCTTGGTCACCCCATCACTTGGAGAAATTTGCCCTGTCCTGCCTCATAATCACTATTATTTTAACCAATCCAGGGAAGAAACTGTCATTCAAATATATTTTCAACCACTTCTGTCCACTAAGAAAAATTTTTTTACCATTAGATTATTTAAGAAAACCAAAAATAAAATTATGCTTATTAGTGACATTCGCTGCCCCTAGAATAA
>NW_011906826.1:0-2193 GCF_000151845.1 Pteropus vampyrus
TAGTACTGAGTTTATTTTTCTTAACCGTTAGTGCTCTTGAGTCTTTCATTCTCTTCTCTATGAAACACCCTAAAACTGAAGTTGGCTAGGAAAATACTAACTCTTGGCAACAATAGGCCTGCCGTGTGCGTTAAAGCCTTCTCGTACATTTTAAAATCAAAGTTTTTCTGATTAAAATGTTCTGCTACTGTTTCAAATTCTTTTCATTCCGAAGAACTCTATTAAATTAGGTGTAATGGTTTTAATGTGAAGGAGGGAAGCCATTTCAGTTGCTAAAAACAATGGTAACATTTCAGTCCCTAACAGCAAGCAGCTGTGATCCAGTTCACATGAACATGCATGTGAGTGACATACTCTGACATTTTATTTTACTTTATCCCGTTTCATTTAAAAAGCTGCTGATCATAACCAACTGAATTGATCTCCTGACCCCTTAGCAGAACACGACTACAGTTAGAAAGACATGGAGCAGGAGGTTTCTAGTGGAAGGGACAATATTTACTCTTTAATACAGTATAGAAATTTACTTCCAGTTAGAAAATAGTATTTTGGTTTGATACTGTCACATTGACAGTTTTTTACTGGTAAAAGTAAAACTTCCTAACATGGTTTTTTACTGGTAAAAGTAAAACTTCCTAACATGGTAGAAAAGGCCTTCCCATCTCTGGCTCCACGTTTCACTAGCATCGCCTCTTATCCAGCCTTATTTCTCTGTGCTTAATAAGTAGGGTATACAGACTACGGTTGTCTCTACACAGCGAGGTAAACGCGAGCTCATTTCCAGGCTGCCTCCAGATGTGCGGACTGTTGCCCTGTAGACATTGCATTCTCAGCTGAGACAGGAGAAAGAGTAAGACAGGCGGAGGAGCGTTAGAGCAGAAGCAGGGTTCTTGGCTCCTAATTTTAGACCCACAGCGTGAGACTGGGCTAGTTTCTTAGCTCCTCTCATCTAACTTCCCATTCTGTAAATGAGGGGAATTGATCTAGAATATTTCACAATAGTATAAATTCTAAAGTTCTTTTAGTCTGATGGTTGTGAACCAAAGAGAGTGTTTCATTATGCTATTTACACAGTACTTGTAACTTGTGTTTGGCAAAATAATAACTCGTTCTTATTATATTCAAAATATTAATATCTTTTTGCTATGCTCATAGAGGACACTTAAGTAAGCATCGGGGTGTGGAATTGTACAAATAGTATAGTCTAATACATTCTGATAATTATGATCACGAACCATATCAGTATGTACATCTGACAACATGATGATTTTTCTGTGTTGCTGTGTATCTGTTGGGGCTACTGTAACAATATCATAGACTGGGTGGTTTATAAACAATAGACGTTTATGTCTCACAGTTCCAGAAACTGGGAATCACTTCTTGGCTTTTTGGCTAAGATCAAGTCTAGAAGATGAGAAGTCCAAGATCAAGGTGCCGATAGGGCTATCTCTGTGTCCTCATACGGGGAAGAGGCGACATTGCTCTCTGGGGTCTCTTTTATGAGGGCACTGATCACATTCATAGGGGTTCCATGCTCATGACCAACTCACTCCCCACAGGCCTACCCCCTAATGCCATCACACTGGAAGTTAGAGTTCCGACATACCAATTTTAGGGGGCTAGACACATTCAGTCACCAGCATTATAAGTTTAATGCTTGAGAGTAGAAGTCAGAAAGTATTCCTCCTGCCTTTTCAAGGTAAGGGAGAAAAGAAGAAAAGGTTGATTGCGTTTAGGGAGATTTTCCGGTATTTTATAGAAGAATGACCTCCTTTCCCTGGTCGTGACTTCGAGATGCCTAATGTCATTAAGCAGGGTGGAATCCGCTCCGCCCCCCAGCCCGTCCCCCCGCCCCCCCGCTGCCACCAAGAAAGGGACTTGGGTAATTGTTTTTATTCGTTACACTTTAGATGTGATTGTGCCAATGCATTAGAATCCAAGTGACATGTGTTTGTGATTCAAAGTATTGCAAACAGGCATTTAAATGGGAAGCCATTTTAGTTTTTTAAAACATGAAGGGTTTGTAGCCATCAGTTCCATGGGAACTCTGTTCTGATTGTGTAAGGTGTTTCTGTAGAGGTAAGGTAGGTACAGTGATCAAGGGAAGTGTCCACCATATTGATTTTTTTAAATTCTCAAGTGACGTAGAAAATATGCAGATGCTCACAAGAAATAATATTTTAGCAAGACCCT
>NW_011906827.1:0-2189 GCF_000151845.1 Pteropus vampyrus
TAAATGAATGAATGAATGAATGAATGAATACATGCATACTCATCAGGATTCGCCATCACACTATTATTGTTAATGTTTCCTTCAAATTAAAAATAATAATAATAATTGCTTTTCAGGAGCAAAGATTTCCCTGGGGAGACGATTTGAACCAATCCTAGGATATGACAGAGCGAATGTGCATAAAGCATTGACCGGACACATATGGGCAGTTGCAAATAGTTTTCACCGTTTTTCCAGGAAAGGGTGAGAATGAAATACATAGCGATTCAATCCAGGGACCGAGGGCCGTGGGATGGAGCTTTATCTTGGAGAAGAAAGGCTCATGCTTTGAAGAGCCAGGACAGGAGAAGTTACAGTCACCAACTCAGGCGCCAGTCTTCCGGGTACCTCTTACCCCTGTGAGGTGCGAGGCAAGCCACCTGAGCTTTTGAAGCTTCACTTTCTTCCTCTGAGAATGGGAGCAATATTAGTCCCTCCCTCCTGGGGTTGCCATGGGAACTAAATGAGCTAGATGCATAGAAAGCAGTAAGTATAGGGCCTGACCCTCGGCGAGTCCAGGAGTGTCTGGTGTGTTGTTAGTGCTGAGACTCTGAGTCTCGTCGCTATGAACTCTGACAGCTTCTGGTTGGGTCGTATCGGCCTCTGACTGACTCCCGGTTTTCTCTCTGGAGAATCGTTAGGGAGCCCTGGTAGGTGCTTCTTCCTCCCGGCCGGCGTTGTCTAGGACGCCAAACCGTTCTTTCTCCAGGCTTCTCTCGTCTTGGATCATCAGGTCGCCTTTTTCTACCAACATCCCTTCCTCTTGGCTCGACATCTCCAGCTCCACTTGCCTGCAAGTTATAAACTGGCTTTTGGAAAACATGTTTTTCTACAAGTCTGTAGGAAGAAAAAAAATAAACTTGATTTCCTCATCGTGCCTGCAGTGCTTCTCTCTGGGACCAAGCGAGGTTGATTTGTTTTTGAGAGCAAGGGGACATATTAGTGCATTTGAAGAATGTCTGTTCTTCTCAAGCCAACAGACATTCCCAGCGGACGCTTGGTATTGGTGAGATGCAAGCCAAATGTGTATTTAATGACTAGGTCCATATTTTTAGTGTTCAGCGTGACATCTATAAATTGGAGATGTTTATTCAATTTAATATGAAATCTTTTTTCTATTAAAGCCTGGAGATTGATTTGTATATGGAGCTTAGAGTTCCAAAGACACAAAATTGCAGCTCGTTTTAATGTGAACATTGGGATTGCTTAAATGACTCACAGTACATACACGCAGTGGAGTATGCTACAGCCATTAATAAAGCAGTCTTGGGGATATATTTATAGACATGTCAAGATGTTCGCAGTAGTTCTTAAGTGAAAAAAAAAAGGCAAATTACAAAACAGTATTTACAGTATGGTCCCAGAGTTTCAGAAAAATATCTGAGTATCTAGGCACCAAAGTAATAATCATTGTTAATGTATGTTGGTAGGAAATGAGAAATTTTGTGTGTGTGTGTGTGTGTGTGTGTGTTTTCTTTACATGTTCTCATTTTAATCCAATGAAAACATATCAGTTATGAAAGACATATCGAATCAAGCTATAATACACAAATACCATAAATATGTAACGCGGTTAGCCACCGACAGTTTTAGTTGATGTATTTATCAACACCTAGTTGATATATTTATTTGTGGACATTTCGTTCTATTTAAAAATTAAAACAAAAAAATAGTATGAACTAATCATTCGATGAGCATTGCAATTTCTTGAGCGCCTACCACTTGTGAGATGCTAATTGTATTATATTTAAAAATTTAGGTTAAATATTTTTATACTCACTTTATTGATGGGGAACCTGAATTCAGAGAAATTGAATAACTTGTGCGAGTCCATGTAGCTGATAAATAACAGAGCAAAGATTCAAACCCGGGCCTCACGCGATCATTGTAATCTTCCTCTCAAAATGCGGAGCAGAAGAATCGAATCATTTTCCCCCAGTCTCGGCTAACAAGTTGCAGATAGATCTCTGATTTGAACCTGGGCTCGCTAGCTCCAAAGCCCAGGCTTTCTCTACTCCACTGCTCTGTCTTCATGTCCTACTGATCAAAGCAAGTCAAGGTCAAGACTAGAGGCAACATAGGAGGGGAGGGACCGAACACGGGTCTGAATATGGGGATTCATGAGATTCGTCGGAGGGCATTAACATACA
>NW_011906828.1:0-3346 GCF_000151845.1 Pteropus vampyrus
GAGAGCAGACTGAACATAATGGAAATAAGGGACACTTGGTGTGCTCCTTCTTAGCACCCACTTTCTCACACAATGGAGACTGGAGCGACTCACCTGCCACAGAAAGTGCAAGGAGGCAGGTGACATCCCAAGTACACCAGGGGCCTTGATTCCAGGGGAGCTGAGAAAACCTCTCTGGGATGGGAGGGAAGAAACCCCAGGCTTGAATGAGCCACTGTGGTGTCTTTTACATTCATCGGTGTCCATCGAGTGGGAGGCAGCAAGGCCAACCACTTTCAATACCCAAGACAGTGGCAGCCTGGCCCTCAATCCAAGTCAGCTGGGCCAGAGCCCCTCTCTTTCCCTGCGAGGAAGCAAGACTGGTATCTTGGGAGTAGGTGGAGGGAGAGTCTAAATCATTTCATTTCTACATGGAATCCTTGTCTCTCTCCACTGGTTATGGGAATCCAATACCTATTTATAGGAATAAATACCAGACTGCTGAGACACAGGGGCCAAGGGGCAAAGATGACTCACCTTCAGCACTAGAAGCAGGGGCAACACCTGTAGTTGATGCATAGCCCTGCTTAGACCTGGTTTTTAAGGTGAAGACAGCATCAGAAACTAAGTTTGAGATAGGAGGAAAGAGGAAAGGAAGAAACGAGTCCCTACTCGAGTTCGAGCCTGAAATAGAAAGTGTTAACCCAGAACCTATCTCAAAAGATTGGAGAAGAGGAGAGGGATGTTTAGCAACAGTCCATGAGCTTCAAACTGTTCAGGACAACCATCACCCCACCCCCTCCTGCCATGGCACCTGGGTGTTATGGACAGCACTGAGGACTGCTGGATCCCCGAGATCATTCTCTTCCCCCTCCTTCTCCAGGTCCAGGGCTAAGTCAGGGTCCAAATCTGGATCCAGAGCCTCCACCTCATTTTCTTCCTCCTCCAATTGGGGGGCAGACATCGGTTCCTCTTCAGGAGCCAAAGGGCCATAGGACTTTCCTGGGCCTGGTTTTGAGTGGGGGCCTGAGGAGGAAGTAGATGGGGGCTCAGGTCTGAAGTGTCTCATAAAGAGCACTTGTGTTCATGAGCCATCTCTAGCACCCCCTTCAGACAGTGCCTCCTGTTCTAAGGGTTCACCTCAGCCTTATTACTCTAAGGACTCCTACTTGTCTTCCAATGTAGCAAACGGGAATGTAGCAGGTGCTAGACACCTTCACTTTCTACATTGCCTCTTCAATTACCTCATTAGGTACCACCACAGGCTTCTCCACCTAACAGCCCATTCTGTGCCTCTTTAGTTAACCAAGTTCCAGCTGCTCTGATCACTGCAATGTAACCCTGCTGTGCACCAGACACTTTGCATGTATGTGTTCGTTTAATGTTCACAACAGTCATGTAAGCCTGTTATTGATGATGTTACTATGAGAGTGAGGAAAATGAGGCTCAGAAAAGTGACCTCAGTCACCCAGCATGATGTAGCTATCAAGTATGAGTTTGGAATCACTCCCAGCAATTCTGGACACCCAAGCCCGTGTTCACCCACTGAACCAGAACAGCAAGTCTCTGCACCCTTGGGCTTTTTATCCAGTTACCACGGCCCACTTAGTGATACCTTCAAGACATTTCATCTTCACAGGCTGGCAGACTTCTTCCATGGCCATTTCCTCTGGTGAGAGAGCATTGCCAGCTTTTGGAAGGTAAACCTGGAACAGGGAAGAGACCCAGAGGCACCCTCCTCATCAGTGAGGATGGTATGGCACCCTAAAACAGCCATGGTCATCCACCAGCAAGGTTGTCAGAGGAATATTGGCCCAGGATCTTGAAGAGCAGGGACCCTTGGCTCTCAGGCTACACTAAACCCCCACCCTCTGACCTCACCAGTCCAGCTCTAGGGACAGGGCTAGGAGTTGGAGGAGCACTTCCACACAGACACTACCAGCCTCCATCTGTTCACAGGGAGGGGGCCTCACGGCTGCCTTGACACCCACCACCTTACTGTTGTCCATTCTCCATAGTTTAGCCATGGCAGCCTGAGCCAGTGCTGGCTTGCTGCCCTTGGCTTTAAGAGTCTCAGCCCCTCCCCTGCTCTCCTCTTAAAGGGCCAGCATCTCCCAACCACAGCGTCTTGGTAGAAATATGAGAACATAATCAATCTTATGATAAAGAAAACCTTTGAAAGGACAAGAGAAATAAACTGCATTTTTAACCATTCAAGGTGTGAGTACAGTTTATTAGAACGGATATTTGGGAGCAGGGATTTAAAAGGAGGATCCCTGTTTTTCACACCCTTCATAGGAACATTTGTGAGGTTGTGTTCCCTTCAATTTTTGAGTTTTGCTCCATCAAAACTGCATAGGAAAATTGGAGGATCCTGGGGAGATTACCTAGCAACCAAGTTCTTAGCACTTCAGGCCAGTGTGCTTGTGGATTCCTGCCATCCACCTGCTGATGCTTGCCCTTCACTGTGTTCCATGAACTTAAGTCTACTACCCTGTTCTAACTGATGAGGGGACCCCTTTGAATTTAGAAGCCAGATCGTCAAGGTAAAAACACTTTTGCATGAGTTACACACAATCTTGTGTCTTCTTGGCTGTTCTAATGGAAAGCTGGTTCAGCTCAGAAGTAAAAAGAAAATGAAACAACAAAACATATCAGTATTGCTGGTAGGCAAAACATAAGACCCACCTGAGCCTCATCTAACAGAGTGATCCTGGGTTTTGTACCCACATCCTGTGTTGAGCGACCCCACATGACTGTAGAACTTGTGAATAAAAATAAAAAAGCTAAATTCTCTACATCAAAAAAGCAAGTTAGGGCTCTATTGTCCTGTTTATAGGATTATAATTCTTGGTGCCTCCAAATAAAAATATTTGTTTCAAAAATTTTGCTGTGGGTCAGAACTATATGGATGGGAGGACATTTTAAGTAGCTTAAGTTACCAAAAAACTTTTCAAGTACCTCAATTGAGTTCAGGCCTTTTTTGTAATGTTTCAGCTGTTTAAAATTCAGCTGTTTCTCTCAAGAACTTCCTAATAATTCAGTTTGGTATTATTAACCAAAGGGCCAAATGGTGAATTTCAGTATTCCAGAAGTGATTTATTAGGTTGTTATAGAGACCAAGTTTTATGGAGAGCCACTTGCTACATGCAGATTTTCATTCTGAAGGGACTTCCAGTACCAACTAGTACCAGAGCAGGTGAAATAGGGTTTAGTCTTCAAGTCTAAAACAGCCCTGCCTTGACTGTCTGAAGTTTCACTTGGGACCTAGTAGCTTTTGTGAAAGTCCTCTACCTTTGCCTGAAGTCTTATATGTCTACTGGTTTCTTAGATTTTCTAACTTTCTGCCATGGTTTAACTATGCTAA
>NW_011906829.1:0-3053 GCF_000151845.1 Pteropus vampyrus
TGAAATTTTACAAGGTACTTTATAATTTAAAAAGCATATATTTAGTTTGAGAATACTAAGATGTTAACATATACCAACTATTTGAGGAAGAAATAAGAAATACCAGCCTGATAACTGTTAAATTTTTATCCTCAATAAGCACTGACTTTTAGCGAAGTGGTAGGAATACGTGGTCTTAATTAGCATCATATAACATGTTTCTGCATATATGGTATTGTGTAAATTATTTAAATTTTATTTTCAAATTTTGTTTTTATTTTCTTTATATTTTTGAAATTAATTCTTAGGCCCAATTTGGATCATGTACTTTAAGAATGTTATTCTTCATCACTATAGAGGACTTAGTTCGGTTATTTAGAGAAGACTGTTTACAGATTTCTGATCTATCTCAATTTCTTTAAGCGACTGAAAACCTGGACAGCTTCCATGCATACAGTGAACTGCATACTTTGGTTCACAATTAGCATATATTTAGTTAGAATATGTTGAAGACAAAAGGCCTTTTTCACATATTACAACTTATTAGATATAAAGATGGCATTTAAACTGTCCAACCATATATACATATCCATATACGCAACTATAAATTTAACGTGATTGTCTCATGTAAATCTTGAGAAACACTGAAGTAATCTTTAATGGATGGTCTTTAAGATACTTAAGGGGAGAGAAATTTTTCCATATGAATGTCACTGCCTTTCTGTCCGTAGTAATTAGTGTTATAGCTTCAGAATTTTTTTTGTCTAATATCTTCCTGGAAAATTTTTATTCTCTAGCCAATCAATCAGAAGAAATTCTTAAGAGTTGAAGGATGGGCTCTTCTCTTTTTTTATGACATAAATCAAAGTGGCATAGCAAGTTATATTTTTATGCTGAGCTTGGCAAGGTTGATGTAAGACTTCTTGATCTTAGCAGGCAATAACAAATGTATTTTTTTCTGTTGAAAATATTCTGCATTAACATTAGGATAAAGGAATAAGTGGCCTTTAAAATGTACTTCCAATTAGTCCTAAGGTTTCTATTATATTAAAATAAAAATTATTGAAAAAATCAAATAAATATTAAGAATACATATAGTAGTCTAAAAATATATTGTTAAGCAGCTCATTTTCTGCCACTTAATAGTGTTTGGAGGAGCAGAAGAATAACAAAGAATACATGAAATATGAGCAAAGAGAGAGGAAATTAAAAGACCTATGGTATCTTCTGAAAATGAGAAAACTAAATTCTAAGGATATTTGATATTAAAATTAAGAAAAGAGATAAGCAAAGAATCGTAATGTTCTCAGTAGATAATGATCAAAAGAAAAATTGGTTTGATTTGGGTTTTGTAAGAAAGTAAATTAAATTTCCAATCAAACTCCTCAAATTTGCTTAAATGGGTCTGATACATCCTTTTATAATGAGACCACTGTATTCATTCGCTTTAGAGATAAAAAGATCCTTATAGAACATCTCTAAGTTCATAGTATTGTGCAAGTTACTCTAAGCAGGAGAAAGTAAAAGACAATTGCTTATTCGTGAAACTTTAGTGCAACCTGTTTCAGAAAGCATTTGCAGCATCATCTTGATAGGCATTTTCCAGTCCCTAGGTAGTTTTCCACCTGAAAGGAGATATTATAGTTGTTTCTAACCGAAAGCACTCAGAGAAAAGGGGATAATGGAAGAGAGCAGCCAGCCACCAAGAGCAAATGGTACTCTACAACACAGGGCACACTTTGCCTTGCACACTGCTGTCGAATGGTCTCTCTTCAGATTCCAGCAAAAGACAATGCCTCATATGAGACCTAGTTATATACAATTCCTATTTAATGTAAAAAAGGCTATCTTTGCTCTAACTAAATACTCTGTAATTCATTTTAAGAGCCTAGGAGAGGAGATAGATTGCTGTTGCTATGAAACAGAGAGGATATCCAACTCCTAAAAACAGCCAAAGATCTCTGGGAAGTATTCTTCAGTTTGCGTTGACAAAGGAGTTAAAAATAAATGACAATTTAAAAAAGCTGTATTTATTTTAGGTATTTATTTCTTTTAAAGGATATTCTAAAATATTTTCATTTTATTCTTTAATTGAAGCTAGACTTTTTAATATATTTTAACTGAAGCTATATTTTTTCTCTCAAATAGATTTTATTTATCTTGTATTTTCACAAACACTAACAGAATTCTCTTACTTTTGTTAATTTTTTCGTTTACAAATTGGACTTATATATATTTTTAATTTAATACATGCAGAAGATTTTGAAATTCCACATAATATCAGTACCCACTTGCTTCATTTATGTCAATTTTCAGAACTAACCACTCAGTTCTTTTTATTTTCCTTCAGTTACACTGGTGGTTAACATTTTTGATAAATATATGTCATGAAAAATTGTTGGCCACAACACTCTAGGGAATGATTAGGGAGATACTCTTTGAGTCATTGAGTCACATCTAAACTATCGGCCTTAACATTTTTAATACAGTGTTCCATTCATTTAACGCATTTCATGCTACTCTGCACTAAATATAGTTCCAGATACTTTGCTTCCCGAATATTGTCTGGGTAATAAACAGTTATTGTTCATTACTGTATTCTCAGTACCTGAAGATGTTAATTATTCCTATTTGTTAGTGTATCCTTGGTAATAATGAAACAATTGAAATATGTAATTAACAAATGCTATATGGTCTACCTTATAATACCATTAAGAATAGTCCTAAATTGTGAATAATTTTTTGATAGGTAAAAAATACCTTTTATGTTGAAATATATGACATTTATGAAAGGAAAATAATATCACATGTGAGTTGTTTTCAGTTATTTATATAATTAACTTGCCTATCACTAGACTAAATTTTTTAATTCCTGGGAAATACCTCTGTAAAACATAAACAACCCGATATGTATTTATTTAATTCTTAAATTTAATTATAACCACAAAATATTAACATTAACACTATCAAGCCTCAAAGTAACCTCAAGGTTCAAGCCTTATTTTCATTTGAATTTTTTAAAAGAGGTTGCAACTTTTCCTATGTCACTCAGTTAGCAATTGACAGAAATTAAA
>NW_011906830.1:0-2664 GCF_000151845.1 Pteropus vampyrus
ATAAACAACAATAAAGGAGATAAAAGTTACAGTAGGAATTAGATTAACTGATTACTTTTTTAAGCTCTATAAAAATATATTGAAAAATATAAAGGAAAGCATTTTCTAGCAAATATTAATAAATAAAACTGAGTACAGAAGAGTTAGAAAATAGGACCTCATTTTATAAAAGGAATTGATAAAATAATTGCATTTCCTTTCAAAGTGCCAGAATTCTATAAAATGCGTAAGGAAAAAGCTTCCTAGACTGTTTAAACAATTCTAAAGCACAAAAAGAAATAAACTTCCTAAGAATCATGTTAATAAAGCAGACATATTTTTAATATAAAATACTACAAAAATCAAACAATAAAACCACAGAATAATTTCATTTATATCTATTAATGAAAAAAATCTAAAATACTAGGGGAAAAAAAATCACATAACATAACCAGGTGAAGTTAATTGTAGAAATACAAATGTGCTTCAGTATTAATATTTCAACTTGTGAATAGGCCAGAAGAGAAAAATCATAATCTTCTCCATTAATATACAGATACATTTGCTAACATTCAACATATACTTGATATTTATTGTGCATCCTATATAACATACAGATATGTAGGCAATTTCTTAATATATCATGACAAATGTTTTATAACAAATATTGAAAAAAGTTTTCTTAAAATTGGCAACAAAAGTTTAATATCATCTTATTTAATATTTTGAGGGCTATGCTTACAGACTCAAGCAGAAGAGATTAAACAATTAAAATGAGAAGATTTCTAATCTGACCAAGATAAAGACAAAAATGACCCTACTGTCTTGTAGAAGACACACCCTAAGATTATTCCCAATGAGCCATATTCTTTTATATTTTTCTTCTTTTGAGAAAAACTAATAATAGGAATCACCCATGAAATTGCAGAGATGGTAGCCAAAAAAATATGGCGAAGATGAAAGTATTTTGCATACATAGTTGAAGTCCCAAATCAGTTGATTCTGAATTCATCAAAAAGGAGATTGTCCTGACTGGGCCCAACTTTAAAAAAACTGGCCTAGATGTGGTTAGCTGCCACATTTTAGGAGGGCAAGGAATTGTAAGTGGCCTTGATTTCAAGCTGTGAAACCCTAACTAGAGGACCCAATGATGCCATGCCTGGATTCTGGACCCATGGAAGCTGTAAGATAAATATGTGTTGTTTATTTTATGGTAATTTATGACACAGCAATAGAAAATAACATACACTTCAAAAAACAAGAAAGACAGACAAAATATACAAAACAGTAGTTTTCAGACATTGGGTAAGAGGCAGTACAGAAGAATGTGATTCCCACAGTAAAGGAAATAAAGTGAGCCTTATAATTTGACCAGCTTTCTACTTGGAGTCAATGTTTAGACTGAAGTACAGGGAGGAAAAAATCTAAACAGTTGCTTGTAGTATCTCTGGGATAAGGAGGCAAAGATCAGAGTTCAGGGAGGCCGATTCGGCTACATTTTATAGAGTATGATACCAGAGGAAATTGTTGCACGGAGAGAGAAGGGCCTCTGGAGATGTGCGGAAGGGTTCTTGAGTCATACAGACCTAGGAATAGTTTGTGCTCCACCATGGGAAGACCTTGTAATGCACGGGCATCAGGTCAAATTTTCAGCAGGGTATTGCCCTTGTAGTGGGGCCAAGTTAGCCTTAGAATAATGGCTGCTCTGGACCTGTCCTAATAAAGCTTTAAAGCAAGCCTCAAAAGGCTTTTACTGATTTTTATTAACTGCTTACCAAAACAAAACCCAAAATGATTTTAAGGAATACATAACTCAGTAATCGACAAAGTAAAAAACACAATATCTGGAATCCAATAAAAAATTACCAGGCAGCAAAGAAGCAAGAAAATGTATTCTATAATTAGGAGAAAAATTAATAAAAGCAATCACCCATGAAATTGCAGAGATGGTAGATCTGGTACGCAGACAGGCAGATATTAAAACAGCTGTTGCACATATGCTCTGTATGTTCAAGAAAGTAGAGAAAAACATGAACACTGTGAGAGAAATGAAAGATATTTTAAAAGATACAAATGGAATTTTCAGAGGTAAAAACACTATATTTGAAATGAAAAATACACTGAATTAAACATTGCAGTCATAAAATAAAAAAAAAATCAGTAAAGTTGAAGAAGTAGAAACTGTCCAAAGGAAGCACGCGAAGAGCCTGGCTCCTGGTGAAGAACCTATGTGTGATTATTCAAGCTTGCCCTAGGTCATTACAAAGGCTTTTCCTGACAGGCATCATGGGGCAAGCTGCCGTTCCCAAACCAGACCTGGTGCACAGACAGTGCAATACAGTCTCTGAAGGAGTCATGGTTAAAGACTCAGGCCTCCCTGCTCTGCCACACTCTGTATATTTGCAATCCTATCCCTGGTACCGTCATTCTTAGATTTCTTTACCTGATACCTTGAGCAGAGTCTTCTGCAAGTATGTCTGCTAAGGCTGCCTTATGGAGGAAGTGAAGGATGGGCAGAGGTAAACCATAGAGACACTTCTGCACTCTGACTCAGTACCCAGTACTTTTCCACTCTAGCCATTTCCCCTCACACTCTCTGTGACTCCAGTGTCCACATAACTTCCAGAGCCTTTTGTTCTGGGCTCCTTAAAAAATGAGAAGACTCTATCATGTCTGAACTACTTC
>NW_011906831.1:0-1154 GCF_000151845.1 Pteropus vampyrus
GGGGGGAGCCACTAATAATCTCTAAGAGATAATAGAATGAATAAAATAATTGCTTATTGAATAAAAAGAGTGATTATGAAGCAAAAATAGGCAGTCGATTTGTCCTAGAGATTGCTGAATAGTTAATCGGTGAACTGTAGGATTAAATATGGAGAGATAAAGAGGTAGGAAAGATGAAAGCATAAGAAATAGAAAGAATTGAATAAGAAGATACAACGCACCTCTAATAGGAATTAAGAAGGATAAAATATGTTTGGAGAGGTGACATTTGAAGATTCCTTGCCTGAGAACTGAAAAAAGACTCGAGCTCTCAAAATGGAAAAAAAAAAAAAAAAAAAAAAATTCGACCAACCAGCATCAAAAACAAACAAAACTCCAAACAAAGAAAACAAAACCAAAACTGGACGCAGTGTAGCAGTGCCTCAGAATAAGTAAATAAAGAGACAAAATTATCAGCTATCACAGAATGAAGGCAGCTTACCTCCCAAGGGGCAGGAATCACAGTGACACCAACTTCTCAGTAGCCACAACAGATGACAGGAGACAATGGAAAATCAGACTCAGAGTACTGTGACCATGTACCTTTCCATCTGAAATTATTTACCTAACCATGTATGGGGGCGGAGGGAACAATCCGTTTTAACAAGGCTTCCAAATGATTCTAGGGCACACTGAAGTCTGAGAACCACTGCGTAGAGCCTTTTCTTGCTAGACATGTTGGAGAGGGCCTCTCCGTCCTGGACAACTCACTGGTAACTCCTTCTTTCTGCAAACACCTGGAACTTGACTTGCCCCATTTTGCCCACTTTGACCAACCCTATAACAGAGACCATATCTTAACCTAAAAGAACGAAATTACAGATACCCATAGGGCAGGTTGGAGTGGAACAGGAGCGGCTGAGCTAACATGTGGTTTGGGGGGAGCCAGGTGTCTCTCCAGCAGCTGCCACGTCACATGGGGCACTGCCTGCTTGTGGAGCAGATCTGGTCTGTGGGAAAGTGAGTCATTCTGTTCTTTGTCTTCACTCAGTCCTCTAGGGATGGAAGGTCCTCTGTCTGTGTGTGTATCTGTCTATGTGTGTTTGATTATTCCTGTGCTTCTAGACAGAGCTTGGAAAGGAGTTTGCGATAAACTGATGTGAAGGGGATGAGAC
>NW_011906832.1:0-1857 GCF_000151845.1 Pteropus vampyrus
CAGTATACTGACGGTAAATATTATTTGCTGCTGAACCTCATGGCCTATTTTTATTTTATTTTCCTTTGTCGTCCTGTGTTGAGTAACCTTTGAGTAATGGCAATTATTTTTGTTTACTTTTGTATGTATCTATCATTTATTCATGCCTCTCGCTATCTTTGAGCACAACAAGTAATCTCCCAGATTTGGTTTTGCACTATCTTTCCTCTAGGCCCGTCTTCCTGTTCCAACCCAGCAGTTATCCCAGGTCTCTTCCCACCATCACCAGGAGACAGGGGGGTGTGATTGCCTCTGCTTCTCTTCTTTGTTAGATTTCTTGTTTCTTGAATCCCATGTCTTCCTTTTCTTGGTCAAGTGGAATATAATCTCCACCAGTCTCCTGAGAAAGGAGATAGAGGAGATCAATTTTTTTGAGGCTTTCTGTATGTGTGTTTCTATTATCACTTATACTCACAACAATCTACAAGATAGTTTTTATCGTACTCATTTTACTGATAAGAAAATTGAAGTTTGAAGAGGTTTAAAAATCTGCCCAAGCTCAAATAGCTGTTATGTAGAACTGAGAAAGGAATTGGCAGAGCTGGAATAAGTATTATATAATGCGTTAGTATCATTTATTAATTCATTTCATTTTTATTGATACAAACTTTAGAGAATTAATCTGAGACATTATCAATTTTTTTCTTCATTTAATCTTTTTTCCTTTCTAGTTTTGCCAAACAAATTTATTCATCTCTCCTTTTGAATGATAATCCTAGACAAAAATGTAATTTTCTGTAATTAGAACATCAGCTTTAATATTAAAATGTAATAATCAATGGAGACATTTTACAGATATAGCAAATTAAATTCGACTATAATATACCATATAAATATTGGTTTAGATACTTAAAATTTTTTTTCAAGGGCATAGTACAAATAGCAATAGGACTATTAGAATTTCTAACTGCTAATTGTGTAATTAGATACATATCTTAGAAATATTGACTACAGTTCTTATTGGAGAAAACAATTTTTCACTCCCACCTCTTTACAGTATTTTTTGTATTTTGAACTTGAAGATTAGACAATGGTTTGAATGACCTTTAGTTGTCTCTTTTAGTCCTAACATGTTAAAAATTTTTTCATATAAAAATGGGGAGCTAGTATAAAAATAATAGACCGGTATCTAATTCTTCCATAATTGTCATGGACTGGATATTTGTGTCCCTTCAAAATTCATATGTTGTCCTAACTTATAATGTGATGGTATCTAATGTGGGACCTCTGGGAGGTAATTTGGTTTAGATGAGGTCATAAGGGTGGAGCCCAACAATGAGATTAGTGTCTTTATAAGAAAAGGAAGAGATAGCTGAGCTCTTTCTCCACCATATACAGACACTGAGAGAAAGTAGCTGTCTACAAGCCAGGAAGATGGCTCTTACCAGGAAATGAGTTGGCTGGCACATTGATCTCAGACTTTCCAGCCTCCAGAACTTTAAAAAATAATTTTCATTGTTTAAACCACTCAGTCTATGGTATTTTGTTATAGGAGCCTGAGCGTACTAATACAATAATCTGTTTATTAAATTTGGGATAATTTAAGACCTAATATTATAATATGACAAAGAACACTTTATATTTAAAAAGAATACTTTATATTGCAGTCTAAGATATTATATGATTTGGAGGGCTGTATAATGTTTTTGTTTTTTAAATCAGAGCCCTGCAGTTGAGAACACTGGGGACCAAGTTTTACTCCTGCTGCTTTCGGCTGTGGGAATCTGAGCAAGTTTCTTCATCTGTGACATAATGTTGATATTGTACACCTTGTAGGGTGTTGTGGGAGTCAAGAGACACATGTCCATCAGGTGCCTA
>NW_011906833.1:0-3193 GCF_000151845.1 Pteropus vampyrus
AAGAGAAAAGCTTAAAATTTTTATTAAGTCCAATTTATTTTTTTCTCTCATGGCTAATGCTTTTTGTATACCTTCTGAGAAATCTTTTCCTACCTGAAGATCATTAAAAAAAGAAATATAAGATGAATATTGGAAAGGAAAAGGCAAAACCACTCTATTCTAGGACAATCTGATTGTCAATGTACCAAATCCTGGAAAGTCTATAAAACTATTATAGCTAATAATCGAATCTAGTAAGGTTGCAGGATACGAGATCAATACAAAATTGTATTTCTACTAGCAAAAAATAAAACTTTAAAACAATAATGTTTATAATAGCATCAAAAACAAAGTATTTAAGAATAAATACTTTTAAATGTGCAATATTCTACACTGAATACTACAAAACGCTGCAGAATGAAATCGAAGAAAACCCAAATAGAGAGAAAGTAGCTTAATAGATCGTCAAATTTAATCTTGCTAAGATATGTGTCTCTAGAGTTAAAGATTCGATGCCATCTGCATTGAAACCCCAGTGGGCTCATCTCGGTGGGGGAGGGGGATAAAAGCTTCTAATTTTACTCTATAACGGAAATGGAAATGAAAGCGAAGCTTTCATCCTGGGGACCACAGGAGGGGAGCATCTGGAAGATCTTTCACTGGGAAAATCAGAGTTATCGGCGGACACCCCCCCACCGTCCCCTTAACAGGTCAGGTCAAACAGATCGCGAGAATTGACATATGCAAGAATTAACTCAAAATGAATCAAAGACCTACATGTAAGAGCTAAAACTATAAAACTCTTAGAAGAAAACAGAGGGAAGCCTCATAACATTGGGTTTGGCAATGATTTCTTGGAATTGATATCAAAAGCAAAAATAAATTGGACTTATTCAAAATTTAAGATATTTGTGAATAAAAGGATACCATTAACCGAGTGAAAGGGCAGCCCATGGAGGGGAAGAAATACTTGCAGATCATATATCTGATGAGGAGTCAGTAGCTAGAATGTGTGACGAACTCCTACAACTCAATAAGAACAAAACAATCAACAACCCAATGACGAATGGACGAAGGACAGACACAGACATTTTTCCAAAGAAGATATACTGGTCCATAAGCACACGAGAAGATGCTAACGTCACTAACCACTGCAGAAACTCAAATCACCACCACAGAGAGATACCACTTCACCTCTATTAGGACGGCTGTTAAAAACCAGAACTCAGCGAGTGTCGGCAAGGTGGCAGAGAAATCGGACCCTGTGCTCTGCCCACGGGGATGTAAAATGGTGCAGCCGCTAAGGAACACGGGCAGGTTCCTCAAAAAAAGAAAAATAGGATTCCCATGTGCTTCGGCAACTCCACGTGTGGTTTACATACGAATGCAGTGAAAGCGGGGGCTCTGACAAATACTTGCACACCCATGTTCACGGCAGCATTGTTCACAATAGCCAAAAGGCGGAAGCGCCACGCGTGTGCATGGATGGGTGAGGGGCTTTTAGAAATGTGGTGTATGCACACGGTGAAGTACTATTCAGCCTCGAAAAGGAAGAAAATTCTGAGCCGTGCTACAACCTGGGTGAACCTGGAGGGCATGTTATATGAAACAGCAGGTCACAAAAGGCCAAAGGCTGTATCATCCCACTTAGAACAGCACCCAGAGCGGTCAATTCATAGAGGCAGAGAGGGGAAGCGGGGTGCCGGGGTTGGGGGAGGAGGGAAAGGGAGTTGGTGTTTAGTGGGTATGAAACGTGACAGTGACAGCCTTGGCACAGCATCGTGAACGCACTTCACGCCATGGAACTGCACACTCAAACCCAGCTAAAATGGTATCAACACACAACAAGTCGATAAAAAGGACACAGTGGCCCTGCGGTGTCAGTACCTCCCGCCTCAAATTTCTGGTTCCCAGAGCCTCACTTGACATTGAGCCGCTCCCCTTGGTCTCAGGGGAAAACGGCTGTCACAGGGAACGTGCCTGTTCTCAGCGTGTGCCGAGGGGGTCGTGCTTCATGAGCAGCAGGCGGACACCAAGGTCACGCGATCGCCCCTCAAGTATTGTCTGAGAGCCCAGCACTGTTCTGGGTCTAGGAACACGGCCACGAAACAAACGCTCCCTGAACTAGACGGGCAGTTCCTCGTCTTGAGGAGGAGACACACGTCCGGTGCAGGACGCGTACAATGATGGGCACTGTGTCCACGTGCGGGATGACCGGTGCGGAGGAGGAGGCGGGAGAGGGTGGTGGAGGCTGCAGTCTGGACAAGGCGGCAGGCGGCCGGGACGTGCTCCTCTGAGGGGCCCGACTGTGCCCTGCGTGTTCCTCCCAGTCGCTGAAGCGTCACCAAGCGCCCCAAGGCGGCACTCACCGGGGCATGCAGCAGCGCCTTGGCCTCCATCTTCTTCATGGAGCTGCCCTCCAGGGGGATGCGCTCTATCTTCCCGGTCTGGGCGAAGAGCAAGTGGGTCCCGGGGGGCAGAGGGATCACGGCAGGAGGAACCGAGGGGCCGTGGTGAATTGGGGGGGCCACTGTGCTGAGACCTGGGTGGCAGGAGATGTCAGTGATCAAGGCCTGTGTGCGGCAGGAATGCGCACGCACGCATGCACGCACACACGCACACACACACACGTGCACACGCACGCGCACACACATGCATGCACACACGCACGCACACACACACGCATGCACACACATGCATGCACACACACGCATGCACACACGCACACACACGCACACATGCACACATGCACACGCACACACACATGCACACCTGCACACACATGCACGCACCCATGCATCCACCCACATGCTGGGCCACGTCCCCTTCGTGGCACCAAGACCACAGCCGCTGATGCCATTTTATATCTGCGAGCACCAGGAGCAGAAACACCTTGATCAAAGGGCTTTTGTGAAGAAGAAAATGTAGGGCTGAGTGTAACGTTAAAGGGCAGGTGGGAAAAAAAACAGCTTCACCTCCTCTTTGCTAGAGAACGGGGCGGCCTCGCTGTGCACGCCTGCTCCGGACGCGGGCCACAGCCTGAACGGAACAGTAGCAATGCGGCCACCCCGAAAGGCCTGCCTGCAGGTGGCGAGCTCTGTGATGCAGAGAGGACCGTCTGAGTGAACGTGTCCAGAGGCCCGCCCCAGAATGCGCGGCCTCAGAACCGCAGCAGCAGCAGCAAGGCCCTCTGGGCTTCAAGGACACCTGCCGG
>NW_011906834.1:0-1049 GCF_000151845.1 Pteropus vampyrus
ATCTGCACACAATAAAATTCTACACTGAACCCCAATAGATCATCAAAAATGAACATATTTCTTTTACCAAAATACATCAGGTTCAGACATGCACCACTGAATCCCGCATTTCTTCTAAAGTCATCTTCAGAGCTTACTAGCTCAAGACCTCAAGTGCCAATATCTAACAGAGACTACATTGATATTATTCAAGGAGAGGCTGATTCCATTAGAAAATTCAGAGTCAAGTGTACAGAGCTTTATCATATCTGAAGTCATTTCTCAACTGTGAAAGGCAACACTGCATATTCTCATTTAAACTTTGGTTGTTACTAAAGAAGATACCTCGGGTCGGTTCTACAGTTGACAGCAAGGTGGGGTGTCTTGAAGTATGGGGTGGTGGATGGCCTCTGGGCAATCTGTTATTGCAGCTGGGCCTCTGCAAATGGCCTAAAATTATGATGCCTTCTCAGCATCTGCTGCTGCCCACACGTGCACCGTGAATTAAGGGACAATCATTTCATATGCCAGGGCGACAGCAACAAATGTTAATCACAAATAAATGGAACCATGACTATGCTCAGTTTCTGAACAGTGTACTACAAAATAAAATAATCCTGGAAATTCTGAAGAGAAAACACCATGGTTACTCTTTTCTTATTCTAACTAATGACAATTGAGTAATTGAAAAAATGAGATTTCTGTTTCTTATTTTGCATTTTGACAGCAGGAAATGAGGTTGATTATGTGCTCAAAAAATTCCCCACCCTCTAACCACCTTACACTTTAAGAAACTTTCCTTGCTACTGATTCCTGCACACATTGACAGTGTTCCAGGATCCCTATCAGCCTCTGCTGTCAGGCGAAAGGGGCTTTGAGGTTTGTGTTTGGGACGGGTGGGAATGAATTTGGACCCCACACTTCTAGCAGTGCTGGATGTTAAGGACAGAATCGGCTCCTACTGCAGCTCCCCAGCCAAGAAATATCCTGGAATAGGAGAAGCATAATCACAGGGTTTCTTATATTTTTACCAATCGAAATATATTTATATTCTGCCTGCTTAAAAAAAA
>NW_011906835.1:0-2156 GCF_000151845.1 Pteropus vampyrus
CCCGGAGGGCTTAATGAAAAACTGAATGGCTGCTTTAGTGGTTTCAAGAACTACTACTTCATTGAAGGTCTTCATTGTGTAGACGTACAGATTTTTTCCCCTAAAGTCTTCCTATAGTTCTAAGACTTTCTCCCTAAATGTAAGAAAGCTTAATCTGATTGTCTCAATTGATGTTTTGGCAAAAACCATGTATTAACCAACATAACTTCTCCATGACACTCTTCATTCTCCAATTGTGGTTACTTATGAAGTATGTGAAACAAACACTGTTTCAAATCAGCAGATTTCATTCTGAAGCCTATGAGAGTCCTTCTCTGTTCTAGAGAGGCCTCACTGCCCTTGAGGGAAGTTTACAGTGGCTGGAGCATTTCTAACTAAGGACTGTTTTTTTTTCATATGTCAATCAGACCTATCAAAATTAACAGTGGTTTTCTTAATTTTATCTAATCCCCAACTCATGTTAAAATTTTTCAATATCTCAAATGTCATTTATAGCTGGTTTGTTCAAATCAGGATACAAACAAGGCCCATACATTGCATTTGGTTGTTACATCTACTATGTCTTTTATTCTATACCTTTCTGCTCCTTTTTAATACAATTCCTTTGTTGGGAGAAAAAATAAATAAACAGTTCTTTATATTAGAGAATACTCTACATTTAGAATTTGGCTGATTGCTTTCTCAGGATGTTTAAGTAGTTCCTCTACTCTCCATATTTATAAAATGGTTGTTAGATCTTGAAACTTGATTTAGGTTCAATTTTATTGGTAAGAATACATCATAAGAGGAGCTTTATAGTTCCTGTTGCCTCATATCTTGAAGCACAATGTTGAGGCCTAATTTTAGTGATGTTAAGATTGATTGGTGTATTAGGAGGTGGCAGTTGGGTTTCTCCATTATGAAGTCCCCAGCAGCTTAGCACTTAACGATTTATCAACCATTGATGCTTTCCTAAACCCATTGTTTCATTGAGATTAAACAATGACTTTCTAAATTTATAATTCCTTCTGTACTTATTAGTTGAAATTATTTTTGTGAAGAACCTGAACTTCTTTTTGTGAAGAACCTGAACTCTTGATTCCTCTATAAATTTTGAGAGTAAGGAGTTGGTAACCTAGCAGACTCAGATTGTGACTAGTCTTTTCCTGAGTATCATTATAAACTACTGAATTTTTACATATTAATATTTTAAGCACTAATGTCATTCCTTTTTGCTCAGAGTCCCAACTTTGCCAGCAGAGGCCTTTTCAGTTTAGTTATTATGTCCTTTTGACATGACCTCTTCAGAGTTTAATTGCTTTCTGGCACAAAAACACGTCTGACTCATTTTGTAAATGTCCTGGCGTGGACCTAAAATCACCTATTTCTCCAAAGGAGCTTCTTTTAGTGGAGAATTGCATTTAAAGATCACATTTTGGTCATTAAAGGAGATTTTATTCTTGAACAAGAGCTGGATGCAATCAGACATCAGTTTTCTAACTAATCACTAATATTTATAAAACTTTATATTGCAATTTCTTCAAGAGTTTTGACTTTATTTTCCTTATAATTTTTTTTTTCCTGCTTTTTTGATAATGTGAGTCTTAGGAACACAATTATTTGGTTTAGCCAAACTGATAGAGAACTTGACTGGTAGCAAATACTGGGAAACTACCCTAAGTATTTAAAAAATGCCCAACTCTGAAGTTATACTTCTAAATGTGTTTTTGTTTTTGAATATTAACACATTTAAAAGAGTGAACATTTGCTCATTTTTTTGGTTGGAACATTAATATATTTTCCATTTTGTAGATCATTTTACCTTTATGGATATTAACCATTTTATTTTTGTCCTTGTTTCAGAAATCTGTTCATTTTATTTGTAGCAGTCATTTGCAATTTTTCATATTAACATATGAAAAATCCAACTCCAACTTTATTAGTAACCAAATGATATGCAAATTAAAACAAGAGCATTTTCCTTGCAACTGAAGAGCAAAAACTTTAAAAATTACATTCCATTCCAGGGAGATTTAAATGATAGTCTCACTCTTTTTAGGCCTGCCTTGCTATTATGATTTCATGATTTGGTTCTTTTCTACTTGGGGTGTCTTCTATTTCCTTCCTTCCCCAGTTATTGAAGCCCTCCTTCCTCCTAAACTCTCTCTTCTGACCTG
>NW_011906836.1:0-2214 GCF_000151845.1 Pteropus vampyrus
GATGGTACTTCTGAAAAAACTCAGTGAGTTCTGAAACGAGTCATATCAACAATTTCAGGAATTGAAAAAACACCTAGATGTTCAGAGCAATGAGATTGAAACCTTCAAAAAGAACAGAATAGATCTTCTGGGGATTAAAAACACACACGCACACACACACTGCAAAGAAATGAAAAATGAAATCGCAAGCTTGGGAAATAGAGTCGACCAAATGGAGGAAATGATCAGTGATATCAAAGACAGAAATCTAGAAATAAATCAGAAGAAGAGAGAGACCGAAGAATGAAAAATAATGAAAGAAAATAAAAGAACTAGCGGATATCGTCAGGAGAGGAAGCATAAGAATAATGGGCATTCTCAAAGGCGAGGAAAAGGAGCAGGGACTACAAAGCATTTTCAGACAAATAGTTGACAAGAATTTCCCAAATCTAAGGAATGAGCTGGAGCTTGGAATTCAAGAAGTCAACAGAACACCCAATTATCTCAACCCAAAAAGGCCTTCACCAAGACACATTGTATTAAAATTATCAAAAATCGATGACAAAGAAAGAATTCTCAGGACAGCCAGAGAGAAGAAAATGGTAACTTATAAAGGAAAACCCATTAGGTTATCATTGGACTTCTCAGCACAAACGTTACAAGCCAGAAAGGAATGGAATCAAATATTCAAACTATTAAATGAAAAGGATTACCAGTCTAGAATAATGTATCCAGCTAAGCTCTCCTTTAGATATGAAGAAGAAATAAAGACCTTTCCAGACATACAAAAATTGAGAGAACTCTCCACTACGAGGCCTGCACTACAGAAAATACTGAAAAGGTTAAGCTCACCTAAAACAAAATGACCAAAAAAAAAAAAACATAATTAAGAGTAAAATGACTATCAGGCAAATAGAAAACAGAGGAGTGCAATCTCTGCTAAGAACAGGGCATTATAAGCTTAAATAATAAGAAGTGAATTGTTATAACAAGATAATATTGAATGTTCAGCATATATAGGGACAAATTGAGATAACAATGACTGAAAAGGGTAGGATTCAAAGATCCCAATTTGAAAAGGGGAATGGAGATAAGGCACACACAGAAGAAAATGGATGACTGTATATGTATAACTATCCTTTATATTCGTAATGGTAACCTCGTCCCAGAGATTCAGAACTGAAGTCTATAACATAAAACAAGAAGAACCAGAGGCAAAATCCACAAAAGCCACCGATGTAAAAAAAAAAAACAAAAAACAAAAAACACGGAAACACAAGGGTAAGAAAGCAATGGAAACACCGAGCTACCAGAAAGCAAAAGATAAAATGGCTATAAGAAGACCTCATATTTCAATAATCACCCTAAACGAAAATGGACTGAACTCACCAATAAAAAGGCACAGAGTTGCTGATTGGATCAAGAAACAAAACCCAACCATATGCTGCCTCCAGAAGACACATCTCGGCTCCAAAGGCAAATACAGATTCAAAGTCAAAGGGTGGAAAATGATATTTCCAGCAAATGGCATTCAGAGAAAAGCGGGAGTAGTGGTACTAATATCAGATGAAATGGACTTCAAAATAAAAAAGGTAAAGAAAGATACTGAGGGACACTACATAATGATAAAGAGAATCATGCACCAAGAAGACATAACACATTATTATCTATGCTCCTAATCAGGGAGCCCCGAAATATATAAAGCAATTGCTCACAGAACTAAAGAGAGAAACAGACCAAAACACTATCATAGAAGGGGTCCTAAATACCCTACTGTCGGATATGGACAGACCATCCAAACAGAAAATCAATAAGGAAATAACATCCTTAAATGACACATTAGTCCAACTGGACATAAATGACATTTACAGAGCCTTTCATCCCAAAACAGTTGCTTATACATTCTTCTCTAGTGCACATGGAACATTCTCAAGAATCCACCACATACTGGTACACAGAGGTAGCCTCAACAAATATAATTCTCTGATCATAATGCTTTGAAGCTAGAGATTAACTGCAAAAAGAAATCAGGAAGAACCACGAATACATGGAGATTATACAATATGCTACTGAAGAATGACTGGGTCAGAGAAGAAATAAAAAGAGGGATCAAGAGATACATGGAAACGAATGATAATGATAGTACAACACATCAAAACTTTTGGGACACGGCAAAAGCAGTCATAAGAGGAAAGGTCATCTCACTACAGGCCTACCTCCAAAAACAAGAACGAG
>NW_011906837.1:0-1963 GCF_000151845.1 Pteropus vampyrus
GGAAGTACGTAGTTTGGGGTCTGGGTTCTGGAAAGGTCAGAAAAAATCCCATGGGTGCAGCCAGGCCTGGGACTCGGGGAGGTGCACGAGGTATTTGCCGGGGCACGAAAGGTAAAGGAGCTCCGAAACCTCACCACGCGAGGTCGATGATGCTTTAATGCAAAAAGCATTCGTGATGAACAAAGGATCGCCGTTTTAAAGACAGACTCGGCATTATTGATTTTCCCCGTCGCCACGGGGTCCGGTGAGACTCTGCACCGTCACCAATCCACTGAGGCAGCTGAGCTGCTAAGATAAGGCGGGGAACTGCCCCGGGCCACTTGTGCCTGGCTGCGGAAAGTCTGCAGTGAGAATAAGCCTAACAGAAACCAAGGCAGGACCCAGAGGACGAGAGAAACCAGTGCTGACGTCGCGCTGGAGCCCTGGATCCAGCCACGCTTCGGTCCCCTGCTCCGCGTCGGCCAGTGTGCATTGTCTCTTCCATTCAAGAGCACGGGTGGCCGAGAGGGAAGCCAGCCCCAGTATGCCTTGTGGCTCGCACCCCCACACGGCCGACACCCTCCTCGGTGGCCTGGGGCCCTCCCAGGCTCGCCTTGGCTGGCCCGGAGTTCTCCACCTTTCTCTTTTCCAGAATCAGCATGCGATGCGCTCCCATGGAGACAGCCCGAGAGACCCTGACAGTGGCCCCCAGCCGTCCCTGGGACTCGTGACCTCATTAAGTGCGGTCCCATCGGAACAACGCTGTCTCTGCGGCTTCCTGCGTCGTTATAAATACATATGCCCTGGACATCATGAGATTAAGTGAGTTCTGCGGACCGGCTATTGCAGGAAGCAGACCACTGTTTATCATGTTTTCTGTAAGAAATGAAACCCTTATAAATAACCTTGGAAGACGTAGCCGGAGCGCGTGGGGGGGGACTTCCCGTGCACTCCAGTTGTGTCTGTTTTTATTTTATCTTTTTTTTTTTCATTCGCCAGCTTCTTGCTATTATTTCAGGCAGTCAGCCGTGTCGAGCCCATGTCCGCATGGAGCGGGGTGCTAGGCACCAGCTCCCGGACACCACACAGCTCCCGCCCCCCGGGAGCGGGCTCTGGCCCAGGGAACTGCTCCATCCGAGGACCACAGACCCTGAGGACCACAGACCCTCCCTGAGGTGAGGCTGAGTGAACGGCCACTTCCTCCCCTGTGGTTTCGGGACAGCCGCAAGGACTTTTTGCTGCTTGAACACTGGCTGCGCGTATAAATCTTTCCGTCCATTTAGCCCTTAACTGTATAATTTTCTAATCTTTGCAAGCAGGCTAAAAATGAGCTCCATAAATTCACCGAGGTCAAAGTTTATGTCTCAGTATATTTTTCCCCCCACAGCACCAGAAATAGAACTGGGCATCCAGAAGCTTCTCGGTAAATCTTTCCTTTGATTAGAAATCGGAGCTTTTTTTTTTTCTTTTCTGCAATAGCCCTGCTCTAAAGCAACGCACGACCACACGTTTACAAACCAGTTCGGCTACAGAAGAATCCCAAAGCCCTGTCGTTGAAGCGAATAGTCATCCCTTGGCTTACCTTTTACACACATCTCGATATTCGAAGTGTTTCATGTTCTCGGCTTATACCTGCGTTGAAATGGCATCCATGGATGATACAGGTATTTTTAAAAAACTGTGAATAACTAATTGTAAAACGTAAGTCATGAGAATTTATTGTTGATTCCCAATAGGAATTTACTTGCACTAGATATTTTAACTGAAACCACTTTTGAAAGCAGGTTTTGCTCCTTACGCTCTTTTGAAAGAGAGCCCCACACACTGATTTTCTCATTTTATTACTTGGGGTATAAAAATGAAAAATCCGAAAGCTTCCTTACATTCTGGGATTCTGCTGGGCACATCCACTGGTGAAAGTTGGTAGAAAGAAAAAATCGCACGCAATCATTCTTGTTTTACCTTTCAGAAGAAAGCCTCTTTG
>NW_011906838.1:0-3206 GCF_000151845.1 Pteropus vampyrus
CTGCAAACAGAAAGAAATACATATGACAGAAATACAGACATTTATTCCTCTGTGATAGACAGGTACATACATATACTAACGAACGAACGAACGAATGAACGAAAAGAAAGAAAGGGAAGAAAGGGAAGGAAGGAAAGAAGGAAAGAAGGAAAGAAGGAAAGAAGGAAAGAAGGAAGGAAGGAAGGAAGGAAGGAAGGAAGGAAGGAAAGGAGGAAGGGAGGAAGGAAGGAAGAGAGGGAGAGAGAAAGAGAGAGAGAGAGAAGGAAAGAAAAAGAAAAAGGAGAAAGAGGAAAGAAGACAGATGGACACACAGATGAATATAAACTTCTTTTCCCTCCCCTTTGCTTCTGGGTATATCCGGTACCTACTGTTTAGTCATGTGGTAGCAGGAAATTATTAGCATATGATGTAAATAATTTCTCTTACTTCATTATGCAAGATCCATTTATCATCATTGTTTCAAAAAGCCATTTATTTAAGCATTTAAAAATCATATTTTCTCACAGTTGTAGTCAAAATATGCATATTTTCTCTTTGCATTATTTGCATGTTCTATGTTTATGCCAGTACTTAATAAACATTATTCGAAGCATTGCACAACATTCCAAATACTTTCTACTATTCCATAATTTACTGAACCAATCTCCTACTTCATGATTTTTCACCATTATAAATAATATGTTAAAAATAATTGGGCATAAAATGTTTTCCTCTTATGGATGGACTCTTATGACAGTTTTTCAGAAATTGAGCTCTTGGCTTAAGTAACATAAATATTTTAACAGATTTTTAATCTATGAATAGTAACTTTCAAATGACTAATAATGCTTTTAGACTATTTTAAACATGTTTTAATAAATTGTAATGCAAACTTTTTGAAGACTGTAATTAGTATCTCTGTCAGTCTATGTAGGATACATTTAGCTCAGTTTCGATATTAAAATATTGAGCCAATTTCCTTGGAAAGTTGAACAGTGTTAATCCCCATCATCCCTCTCACACTTAGGGCTTATTCTATGCCTGTCTCTTTACCAGATTTATCTCACTCCATTTTCAAGACAATCCTAGATTAGGTCTTATTATTTTCTCTATTTTGCAGATGAAGAAACTTTAGTTAAGAGTGATGATATTCCTTTTCATACAAATTAAAAAAAAATGGTTGGGAGCAGAATTTATGATGCCATACTCCAGGGCTATTTTTTTTTAATGAACTATTCTGCTTCTTTATACATTTCAGTAAGTTTTAAAAACTGGATTCTCTCTTTTACAGCATGTTTGTTCTCTGTAAAGCAGGCTGTGCCCAGTGGTATGGTGCTCATAAACTGGCTCTCCAGGAACAATGACAACAACGTCAAGCATTGAATTATACTGTTTGCTGATTTCTGTTTTGTAAATATTTCTGCTACGGCCAATTTCAAGCTCTCTACATGATACTAGAGAACACGGAGGGATGCAGACAATCAGCTCTCATCAGCTGGCAGAGCCAGCCCCAGCATACCACTGCCTGTGCCACTGATCAGTTACTGCCTTTCAGCTCCCTCTTAATAATGCCACAACTGGACCCTGTACACATTTTTCCTTTACCGCCTGGCTCTGTGTGAGGTGTGCGGATAGAGGGCACTGGAGAGATACTAGAAGACTCAGACAGGAGAGCCAGATTTCCCTCTGCGACTCCAACGTGGTTTCTTTCAACAAATCGATCGATAAGAAAAAGGTAAAGCAGCCAGGATGAGAAATTTCTAAGCCACGTGATGAGTGGTTGCTACAAACCAGCTCCGGCCCATCCTCTTGGGCATTTCATTGTCACTAGCAGTCTGTGTTTCTGTGGCAGCCACATTCTTTCAACAAGAATTACATCTTAGCCTTGGGCTATGGCCGGGGAGCTACCTTCTAAATTCTTAGTTCTTCCATTGTTCACATTCCATCAGCGTAAACATATTTGCTGCTTTCTGCATTTGTTATTTCTGGACCTGTTAGAGAGTCTTCTTTAACCTCTTTTAGTAGTTAACCGTGTTTCATCACATCATCGCACCATTTGAGTTTCTATCTCCTTTCTCATCGCTGACTGATGCATGAACTCGATAAAATAACTATCAAACAAATAAAAAGTAGAATGCAAATCTCTTACTTTGACCAAAAAGTCCCCAGCTGCACATCCAAGGCCAACATGAAGCCATTCTTGATACGCTGTCTCATCCACCAAGGGATGAATGGCTTAACCTGAAATTAAAATAAATAATAATAAAATGGTAATAACCTGCAGTAAGTATTTATTATATGTTGGAAACATGCCAAGATCTTTGATACGAAATAAAACATGTTCAACTTTCTCTTTTAAGTGGGTAGTTATTTCAAAAATAAAGAAACATACTTATCTTTAAAGGGCCAAGGGCCCAGGGGCATACAGCTATAATGAAGCAGAGTCAGAACTGTAGGCCAGTGACTCTCAAGCCTGTTCTCTTCACAACTATATTCTGTTGTTGTTGGTTTTTATAATTATAAATATATTAACTTTGAGGAAATATCTGCTAGAAAAAGAAGACAATCCAATGATGAAATTCATTTCATTATAATGCATTCCAAAATTATTTTTTTCTCTTATTTTAGAAGTTAAAGAATCTTCTGGAGTTAAAAATAATGCCTATAGTTTCTCAGTCACTTGTTCCACTTGAAGAAATGACTTGGAAAGTAGAAAACTTGCTTCCTTTGGTGAATATTTGGAATTTTCCCAGCTAATGCTGAGAATAAAAGAGCTGCCAAAGTCATTAATTATCTTTAATATTCAATTCTCAAGTATAATGAATTCCATTTTCACACATATCTGAGAAAATTACATTGGAAAGTTAATATATTGCCTTTTGCTGGGTTTCCGTGCTGGATGTAAAAGCAGAATTCAGCCTGAACTCACTGGCAGACTCACATGTATCTTCTCACACCTGGATGAGATGTCACTCAGGCTCAGCCCCACTGCCAGGCACTCTAACACGGTAACTTAAAGATGTGCCTCCAATGGTACAACGCATTTACAGCAGGATCCTGTTTCAGATCACAGCAGTCCCGGCGGTGCTTATAAAATATGTCATCTACTTCACCACATTTCCCATTCCTCCTCCTACTCTAGCAGGGGCATGTGACTGCCTATGGTAAGCGGGCCATAGACAGAAGTGATGTGGATTATTTTCAGGATAATGATGAGCTGTCAGTCA
>NW_011906839.1:0-1654 GCF_000151845.1 Pteropus vampyrus
GAGAGCAGAGAGGAGCAGGGCCTGAGAACGCGCGTGGGGCACCCCGGCCTGGGGGCCCAGGGTCTGGGGAGAACTGTCTGAGAGGAGGCGGCACCACAGCTGAGTTTGGAGAGAGAGTTGGGATTACGCAGGCGAGAAACAGCAGAGGCAGGACCGGAAGTCAGTACCGCAGGCACCTGGCTGGGCAGCAGAAGTCCCCCGAGGGGCAGACAGGCTCCTGTTGCCTAGACCGGCGGGGCAGTTTGCCCAAAGCCTGGGGGCTCCTCAAGTTCAAGAGAAGATCAGAAGGTACAGCCATGTCCCAAGAAGCAGGGATGAAGGGACCTGTCCCACTGGAGAACGTCATCCACCAAATTTTGAGCCCCAGGCATACGAAGGGAGCCAGGGGACCACGGGAGAGCAGAGGGGTCTGGGAGGTGCCCGTCCACCTGGCCGCACTGCCTGCCCCCGGGCAAGGCCCTCATGGGCCACGACGAGTCCATCCACAGGCCAGGAGGGTCCCCAGCTCAGAGTCTCCAACCTGTAGTCACCTCCTGTCGACTTCACGACTTGCCACAGCCACAGAAGCTTAAACGATGATTGACTCGGCACGCTTGTCTCTAAAACAGCCCCCTTTTAAAAATCGAAATCGCTAATTAAATCAAAATCTTTACGACGCTACCATTACTGAAGAGTCAGCCCATTCGCCACTGATGGAAGGCAGTCGTACAAATGAAACAGGCAAGGCTAGACATCTCTAAGCGGATGCTGTCACCTCCTGCAGACTGGGTCTGAGGCCAGGCGCTGAGGGGTTGGGGGAGGTTAGCAAGTGTTCTGGGAGGTGCCGAAGGCAGCCAGGACCGGAGGAGACTCGAAGGAGGAACACGGTCGTCGCTGGTTAAGTCCGTGTCATTTGGTGCCAGGCGTGTGCCCCACCCCTGTGCTTGCACACAACAGGTACCTGCCCTCTACCCTCCCTCTACCTGCCCTGCACTGGGGCAAACGCTGGCCCCAGACACCTCAAAAGCTACTTCCAGCTAGAAAACTCTTCGCTGTTGTGAATTTAGCAGCTCTTCTGGATAGGTAGACGTGACCAGACACAAACCACCGGGCCACTCTACTTGCCTTGTCTGAGCTCCGCCCAACTCCCACCCAGTGACACACCTGGACGGCATTCCCAGGAGGGCTGTGCCCATGCCTGGCCTCTGGGGGCGTCCAGTGGGCGGGAACCTCAGCGCCTTGGCCAGAGACTTCTCAGGGGAACCGGCCCACGACCCTTCCCACTGTCCCAACTCCACGCCCACCTCTCCCTTGGTCCACAATGCCCAGTTCGGGCCCTCATCGCCTCTCTCCTGGACCACCGCCCAGGACCCCCAACGGCTCTGGGAACTGCTGGTACTTTGCCAGCTCCCTGCTCATTAACTCCATCCTCCTCTCCACAGCCAGCATGAACTTAGTGAAACTGAATTCTAGCCACGTTGTTTCCCCACTTACGACCCTTCGGGGCCTGGGGCCCAGGCTCAAGATCCTTAATCGTACGTATGGTACAGCACACTCACCTAGCCCGTCCACCTTTCCTGGCCTCACCTCATGCCCTTCCAGTCGCCACACACGAGGCTCGCTCAGCACCTACAGCATGTGGTTTGCACCTCAGGACCTTGGCACAAGCCTCCCT
>NW_011906840.1:0-1740 GCF_000151845.1 Pteropus vampyrus
AGAAAACTGCTTTTGAGCCTCTGTGCTCCTCTCTAGGGAGACCTCACAGGTGTTCGTTTGGGGGATTCTCTGGAAAGGACTTGTCCCCACACGTGTCTCCCTGCAAGGCCCCTCTGCTCCCCGACCCCAGGAAGCCCAGCCAAAGGTGGAGACAGCTCCCCATCACAGGCGGGGCCAGGGCCGGCCCCTCACGCCTTCCCAGTGAGCTGAGCAGATGTGAGGGCATCTGGGAGGGGCGGGCCCCTCACTTGTGCAGCTGGCGCCTCAGGCCCGGGCTCAGGGTCCAGCGAGCGAGCCCCCAGGGCGATGCCCGTAGCCGGGCCAGGGGCGAGAGGCAGGCTGACTCCCTCAGAGGCTGCCGGCCTGGTGTCCATGACCCTTTAGGGACCTCTTTGCTCTGAGCTTCCCATCAGCACTGACTGAGAGGTGACATGACATCACAAGGTGATGATTTGCTGCCGGGTCTGCAGTAACAGGTGTTGGTGGTCCCCCTTCCCGGCGCTTGCCCCCTCCCTCGCCCTGTCAGGGAGAAGTCTGTGACCGGTCAGTGCTCAGGTCCTCGGGCTCCTGTTATGAGCGTGCTCACTGGACATCAGCCCCCAGCGTGACTTGAGGCGACTTGTCCTCTGCCTGTCCCAGCCCCAGGCATCCCACGCGTTGTCTGTCACAACTTCCTGGGAACCAGGGGCCGTGCAGCCATCACTGGGCTCTGGGGCTGCAGTGGCCTCACACCACCTCTGGTGGCAGAGTGGCAGCTACTGTCACTGCGGCTGGGCTCGGAAGGCGCAGGTCACTGTCAGCCAAGCTGATGCCCTGAGTCCCCGGTGACCGTGGCAGTGTGTGACGTTTCTGTCTGTCACTTGTGTGATCTCTGGTATTGCTCCTTGCAAGCCAACCAGAGGCCCGGCTGTGCCTATCGGGCACGGTGGACACGCGCTGTGTGCAGCCGCTGATGGCCCGCCAGGCGGACCAGCCATATTCTGTCCCCAGAAACAAGTGTCCCTAGGCCGGGCAGACCAGTGGCACACTTGCCCGTGCGTCTAGGGCCAGCTCTGTGGTCGGTGGGAAGGAAAGAGACACCAGCCCTTAGTGACGTGGGCAGAGGCGGTCCCTGGGTCTGAGCTGTCCTCTGCCTGGCCGGACCGAGGGACCCGAGGGGTCCGGCTGAGCCGGGCGCCCGGGCGGGTGCCTAGAGACTGGACACTTGCCCGAGTGGAGCGAGCCTGGTCCCTGTGTTTCCTGTGACAGCGCAGCATCATCACGTCCGCTCCGAGAACTATTTTTAACTGATTTATGTATTTCTTGTATGAGGAAGACATCAACTTCTGTTTTAGTCTGTTTTACAGGAAAGTGTTGCAACTGTGCTCGGCTCAGGGACAGTGAAGCCACAGAGTAGCGGGGGGCCCGTCTCACCTCCGAGGTCCTGTGAGAACTAAGCAGGCTCGGACGCCGGGCGTGCTGAGGAGGGGGGAACTCGGCGGTCAGGTCCTTCTGCGGGTCCAGCCGGCGTGTGGGGCGAACACGCTGCTTCCTCGCGCTCTAGGTCTTGCAAGGCCACCTACGGGTGTGTGGGCCGGGGGACACGGGCTCCCACTGAGGGCCGGCCTGCGCCATGACCCACCAGGGCCCCGGGGAAGGGACCGGTGGCCTGAGCCCCAGACAGGACACCCGACAGTAAACAGAAAAGACATGGCCTGGGACCCTCGAGCAGATCTGGACCCTGGGGGTCTCGCTGCTGCA
>NW_011906841.1:0-1332 GCF_000151845.1 Pteropus vampyrus
CACTCCCTTTCAGTCATTGTTATCTCAATTTGTCCCTATGTATGCTGAATGTTCATTACTATCTTGCTATAGCAATTCTCTTCTTATTGTTTAAGTTTATAATGCCTTGATCTTAGTTAGGGTTGCACTCCTGTGCTTCTATTTGCTTAATAGTCACTTGACTCCTAATTATGTATTTTCTTTTTTTGTCATTTTGTTTCAGGTAAACTGACCCCTTTCAGTATTTCCTGTAGTGCAGACCTTATATTGGAGAATTCCCTCAATTTTTGTGTCTGGAAAGGTCTTAATTTCTATTTCATATCTAAAGGAGAGCTTAGCTGGATACATTATTCTAGGCTAGTAGTTCCTTTCACTTAATAGTTTAAATATTTGAGTCCATTCTTATCTGACTTGTAAGAGTTGTGCTGAGAAGTCCAAGGATAATCTAATGAGTTTTCCTTTATAAGTAACCATTTTCTTCTCCCTGGCTGCCCTGAGAATTTAGTCTTTGTTGTTGATTTTTGATAACTTTAATACAATGTGTCTTGGTGAAGGCCTTTTTGGGTTGAGATAATTGAGTGTTCTGTTGACTTCTTGAATTCCAAGCTCCAGCTCATTCCTTAGATTTGGGAAATTCTCATCCACTTTTGTCTGAAAATGTTTTCTAGTCCCTGCTTCTTTATCTCGCCTTTGATAATGCCCATTATTCTTATGTTTCCTCTCCTCATGGTATCAGCTAGTTATTGTATTTCTCTTTCATTATTTTTCATTCTTTGGTTTCTGACTTATTTCTAGATTTCTGTCTTTGATATCACTGATTCTTTCCTCCATTTGGTTGACTCTATTTCCCAAGCTTGCTATTTTATTTTTCAACTCTTGTAGTGTGTTTTTTATCTCCAGAAGATCTATTCCATTCTTTTTGAGGGTTTCAGTCACCTTGCTCTGCTCATCTAGTTGTTTTTTCAATTCCTGAAGTTGTTGATATGACTTGTTTCGGAACTCGTTTTTTTTTCAGAAGTACCATCCTGAATTCTCTGTCATTTTTCTCTTTCTTCCTGAGATACCTTGTGACCTTGATTGTTCATGGTTTCTAATGGACTATTTCTCCTCCTGGGAATTAATGGAAGTGTATTCTGTTGTTTTTCCAAAAGGAAGATTTATTATGTAAAGGTCTCTCTTTAGCCTGTTGCAAGGAAGGCGCTTTTCTTTTGGTTTCCAGTAGGTGGCGTCTCAAGCCTCTTGGATCCCTGCTGTATATAAAGCCTTAATAATGCCTTTTTTATTTTCTTGTAGATATTTAATCATGCTTGCTACCCTCAGTTTCAGCCCTTGTCATTGTCAGCGACAGTTTCA
>NW_011906842.1:0-1986 GCF_000151845.1 Pteropus vampyrus
CTGCTCCCCAGGATCTTCCTTGTTCTCCAGGTGTGGTCAGTTTGGAGACTGCGACCTCTGCCCCCTCGCGACAGTGCCTTTCCGCGACCTTTCCGCTCTCAGTGGAAAAAGCCACCTGCAGACCGGCGTCCCCGCCTTTTTGCCCCGACATCTGTCTCCTCAGACCGCTGCTGTCGGGCTTCTGCCTCCATCATTTCACTCGAACTGCAGCAAAACCAATCGACAACCCCCGAGCCGCCAAACTCAAAAAGCGTTTCTCAGTCCTTCCCGTATGTGACAGCGACGCGTCCCACGGCACCGCGGCCAGGTCCCCCTCGAGCTTCTGTCCCCCCGGCTTCGGCCGTGGCACGCCTTCCACCCCCATTGCTCGGGGACCCTCCTTCTCGGTCTCCTCAGCTGCGTCCTTTGCTCGCCTGACCCTTGGAGTGTAGACTGTCCTCGTCCCACTTTATCCTTTCCGTGGACAGTCTCCTCCCCTCCCACGGTTTCAACTGCTCCCTGTAAGCGGCTGATTCCTAATTTTTATCTCTACCTCAGACCTCTCTGGTGACTCTCAGGATCATATATCCACCCGTCTGTGAGAGTCCTCCACGTGGACATCCAAAGATACTTCGAACTCAATGTATCAAGAAAATCTCATGTCCCTTTTCCCCTTGTAACCAGCTGTTCCTCCTGAAATCTTCGCCTTGGCTGACGGTATCGCTAACACCCTAACGAGACATCCTGATGGCATTTGCTCATCAGCCCCAAAGTCTCATTAATTGTCTCTTAACTATTTTAAAAATTCGCCCCTTGTTCTCGTCCCCACCACCACTGCCTTACTGGACCCCTCATCACCGCTCGCCTGGACCACTGCAATAGCCTCTTATATGCTCTTGACGTTGTCCATTTTACTCCCTCCTAATCGATCATCTATAACGCTGCCAAAATGATTTTTCCAATACAGAAGTCTTGTCACGGGTCTCCCAAGCTCAAGTAATTTCTGCAGCGTTCCACTGCTTAAAGAATTAGCTCGTGTACTCACTCATTCAACAAATATTCATTGTTAATGCATAACAGCTGTGGTGTTAGGTACTGAGCATATTGTCGTGAATGAAAAACAACATTTAGAGAACATGGAGAAAGAGTTTAAATACTCCCTTAAATAAATGTAAGATTATCAATGCGGACAATGCAATGAGGGAAGACAGGTGACAAAGAGAGAGGAAAAAAAGGGGAGACCACTTCAGATCGAAGGGTCAGCTCGTTTTTGAGAAAGTGGCATCTAAGTGAGACCTGATGAGAAGTGGCTGCAGGGAAAAGCATTGTTGGCAGAGGGAACAGCGCAGACAAGGAATGAGAGCGGGAAGAGTGTTAGGAGACCTGGAAGCGGGCCCGTCCAGCGAGAGCTCAGCGGGCGAGGGAGGGTGACCCAAGGCTGGAGAGAGAGGAGCCAGGCCACGCAGGGGCGCTGAGAACCAAGGTGTGTGATTTAGGTTGTTCTGAGGGGCAAAGGGGCACGAGCAAAGAGTTCTAGGCAGGTGAATGACACGATTAGATTTACATCTTAAAAAGTTCCCTCTGCCTGTTGGTAAAGAAGAGACGGTAGCCTGAGCAGACGTGAGGGGGGCAGCTAGGAGGTCACTGCGTTAGTCCAGGCGAAAAAGAGGGTGCTGGGGAGTTTCTCTCCCCTCCCACAGCGAGTCACCTTCGGGTAACAGCGGCCTGGGGTGTGGAAGTCCCCGGTGCTGTAAACGACGTGAGCCAGCTGAAGCGAAAGGCACGTCAAAGCTCGGGCTTCACCGAATTTGGACACACGGTCCCTCATCAGACACTTCTGCCCGGAGGACTTACGACGGTTACAAGAGGATGGTCTATTATGATGCAGCGGCTCCCGAACCTGCTCGATAGCCGACCTCCTATATAACGTCTCTACCGACATGACTAAAAGACATATTGTACTTTACGTGGCCAAGAAAACCCAAAAACCTCCTGATTTCTGCCTCC
>NW_011906843.1:0-2264 GCF_000151845.1 Pteropus vampyrus
GTATGAAGCCACCGAGCCCAGAGCAAAAGGCCATTTGACGACGCTAAAGGGAAGAAGAAAACTAGAGGTGGGGGGTTGGGGGAAATAATAAAGGCCGTATTAAAATGGTGAATAATGGAATTCAGAGGTTATCACCAGAGTCGAAATGGAATATGAGGTTCTCACTTTCATTCTGTCTTAAGCCTCAGGCGCTGCTGATGTGGTTTATTAAACAGCTGTCACAATCCAGGCCCCTGAGGCAGATGCATTCAATAGTGTGTGAAGAAGAAATTCCAGTAGAGGCAGATACAGCAACTGGTTTCACCACAGGCTCCCAACTGCAAGTCCCTTCCCATCCTCTTGCCCCCTGCTAAAAGGAAATAGAAAAAAAGGGGAGGGGGAGGAAGACCCAAAGAATAGGAAAATAAGTAAAAAATAGGACAAGTAAATAACAGAGAAATTGTAAAAAAAAAAAAAAAAAAAGTAAAAAATGCTAATTCTTTTCTCCCCACAATTAGCTAAAAAGTATTTGATGAGCCAAGTAATTTACATGCTGTGACATGCATAAAGATAGATTATGCAGTGCCTGCCCTTTGGGGGGCTATTAGAATTGAAGGACGAGTGGGCTTTGCCAGGATAGATCATGGAAGAAGCTGTTCCCAGGCAGAGAGAGTAGAGAAGCATGCAAATCTTTGCCATCCCCGGCTTGGGCACACTATATTTGGTGAGGAATGGCAGGAGAGGACCTAGTAAAACAGGTCTGAGAAGATCCTTGAATGCCATCCTGTGGCTTTTAGATGTGACCCTAGAGGAAAGGGGAATCCTAGAAAGGTTTTAATCATGAAGCAAAGGACTGGCATTTTAGAAGGCCCTCTTCAGGTGCCGCGCGGAGGACCCATTGAAAGGAGGCAAGACGGACTGAAGACAGGTGCACCGTCAGGAGACTTGACCAGGAGCGCAGGTGAGGGGTGGTCTCGATCCCCTGTGGGAGAGATGGAGCCCCTTCCTCCCCGGCCCGCTCGGTGCTCTCTGGCCTGTCATGAGAGCAGTGACTGAAGGTGGCAGGAAGTGCAGATCACAGAGAGTAGACATGGAGCCCGGGAAGTAGAGTGTTCCCGAAACTGTAGCTGGCTCCATCCATGCCTTGAAGGTCCCAGAGTCAGAGCAGTTTTTTAAGTGCCAAACAGCCCACCAAGAATAGCATGCTCTTTGGAAGAATTTGATTCTCACTTCCGGGCTAGATAATAATTATCTCCGGTTCTAAAATTCCTTAAAATACTATGGCTTTTACTACTATTAGCAAATAGATTTAGCAGTTTCTTATGATGCTATGCTATTTAATTGTTAATTACATCATTATTTTGTTATCCAGAAATGAGAAACATTTGTTATGCTTTAACATTTTTGAATTCCAGAGGGAAAAGAAATTGGATCGTTAACTTATTTTTTCAATAAAAAGAAATAAGATACCTTAAATCAGCCTATTCTTTGCCTTACAGTCTTTTTTCAGCAAGTGCTACAGATAAAGTAATAGTGTAATTAGGAACAAATGGCTTCCAAAGCTATATCTTATTTTGTTCTAAAAAGGTGTGAACGTTCTGTATCCTCATTTAAAGGTGCCAATTTGCACTAAAACAGAAGTAAGAAATGTAATTCTGGAAGAATTGAACTTAATAAGTTCGGTGACCAAGATTTTCCCATTGGCACGGTTCCCTCATCTTCACAAACAAAGTTCTGTGTATTTTGGGAACTACATGGACATGGGATGAACCATCTTCCTCAAGTCTGGGTTTGATAATCCCGGCCTGCTCTGTCATTTACACAGTATTTTTCTTTCTCTGAACAGATCATGGAAGGACTGGAGAAAACAGTTGATGGCTGTAGGTGTATTGTTTCTTTTCTTTATGAATGATTCAGCTTATAAAAATGAAATTTTTGTTGTTCTTATTTTAATGGCGGTTTAACAGCTATAGAACACTGCCATTCTTTCATGTTTGCTTAATAAATTAACATTCCGATTCTGGTTGACTCATTAAGCTTACATGCCAAGGGAACATCAAGTTTACATGCCGAGGAAAGGGGAGAAGAGTGATAGGTACAGAGCTTAGAAAAAGATGGGAAAGGCAACTAAAATTTATCAGGCCAGAGTGCCAGGATTTCATTTTTCATTCTAAAGCAAGGACTGGTCCATAAGATTAACCCATCAGAGGGGATATTCCTGTTTATACTTTTCCAGGACACCAACTTACATACTGGATCCTAACATGGTCCTGTGACTTAGGAGG
>NW_011906844.1:0-1514 GCF_000151845.1 Pteropus vampyrus
CCACTCCAGGGATCATAAACTTTTTAACAAGGGATGTCATCCCCTCACGTTTAAAAGCACGCACAGCGACACCCACATTACACGAGGACGCGCACGTGCGTGCAGTTCTGGAATGTGCCTGTGAACGAACATGGTTGACTTTGGGTTGGTGGCTTCTTGTGCAGCAGGGTTGACGCTGCGTCCAAAGGAAGATTCATTTATGTCCCGAATGGCTGACTTATTGAAGAAAACATCTGCGGAGCCTGACTTCTGAATCTACAAGACCACAAACCATCGACGAATGTTTTATTGCGATTTTTCTGGTATTCACTCGCAAACGCACAGCAGCTACGTGCGGGGGGTGGGGAGTGGGGCTGGAACCGCGCCTCAGAGTCCGGTTCTCGTGGGGACAGGCATCACGGTGGCCGCCACCGGTGCCCTCCATGCATTACCTTCCCGCTCTCATTGATGATAAGCGCCGTTCATTTCAGGTGCAGAGGAAACACTGAGACCCAGAGAATTAAGTCACGAGCCTACATTTCCACATCACCGCGCTCGCGAGTGGGGCCGACCCCTCGCTGCCCCCGCGTCCCTCAGCTCGGAGCGGAATCTGCCTCTGTGGCCTGGTGCCCTGACGGTGGACAGCGCTCGGCCCCACGCACGCCTGACGTCACGTAATCCTGAGGCCGGCAGTCACGCCAACACGCAAAGGGGGCTCCCGCGTGTGCCCGGTTCCGAGTGAAGGTCACAAGGTGAGGCAGCTTGCCGGGAGGGGAGGCGTCCGGACGCCCACCCAGGCCGGCCACCCACAGAGCTCCGCCCACCGTTAGTCCTGTCTCAGGGTCCTCCAGAGCCGGGGGTCCCACACCGCCCCAAGGCCACTGCGCCTTGCCCTTGGCTGCCGACCATTATTCTTAAACTCCTCCTGAGAAACTGGAGTCAAGTGTGCACCTGGCCATCGCAGCCTCCATCTATGCCGCCGGCCACTGGCCTGCCACAGGTCAGCATGACAGTTCCCAGGTCAGGCCCTCTGCCAGCCTTCGGTCTCGCCTGTCCCTCTTACCTACTCCTGACACACACACACCATGACCCACTGTTGGAAGTGCGGGCTGCCTTCCCGGCTTACGGACAGAAGACCGAAGCTCAGCCAATACCTACTGTGTTAACCGAGAAAAAATCAGACACTTTACTGTGAGTTTCCAGCATCTGCGGGGAAGCTCTTGGTTAATGCCCTCCCTGATGTCCCCTGGTCCCATTATAGGAAGGAAGCCTTGCAAGGAAGCCTGGTGACCAGCCTGTACCCTAGCCGGCGTTCACTACTGTAGCGAGGAGGGCCCCCCCCCGTTTGTTCAGCAGCCAGCTTTGCGCACCTGCTCTGTGCTGAGTACTACCCTAGGCCCCAGGGGTGAAGGCCCTGATGTTCTAGTGGACCTATTATTGCACAAACATGTCACTTTAAAAAACTTTTAATTTTGCAATAATTTTAGACAGACGAAGAGTTACATGATGGCAAAGTAATCAGAGCTGATTACTTT
>NW_011906845.1:0-1988 GCF_000151845.1 Pteropus vampyrus
TAAAATGGGAGTGACTAGAGCATGTTTAGATGATGATGAAAAAAATCCGTTAGGGGGAACAGATCAAAGATTGAAAAGGGGGTAACATACTTGATCTGAGAAGGTTGGAATCCACAGCATGAGGAAGAGAGTTGACCTTCCTAGGAGGAGGGACATCACTTCCATTGTGTCAGAAGGAAAGAACAAAGGATGGACACAAGTGCAAGTTGGTTTACAGGTACAGGTGGCAGGAAGCGAGATAATTCCCACCCAAGGACTTCTATTTCCTCTGTGAAATGAGAGCAAAAACATGTTACTAGTGAGGGATGAGATGGGAACTCAAGGCTTTGAGAAGAAAGTGTGAAATGGTAATTTCGGAAACTGAACGGTAAATGAACAAGAGGACAGTGAGATTCTGCAGGGGTGGATGTGGTTTGAGAGTCAGTGGAGATGATGACAGGGAAGACTGCTAAGCTGGGGGGTTTTCTGCCGCTATGCTTTGCTGCCTAAGAGACGTGAAGGAAGTATATTGTTGAGTTTTTCTAGGAATGTTTTTTCCCCCAGGCCAGTGTGATGAAAGAACAAAATAGACCAGTGAGTTTAGGGTATTGGCAAGAAAGCAACTGACATAAGGGAATCTAATAAGGCTTCAAAGACAAACAAAGACAGAGTGGGTTGATGAACAAGGAAAAGTAGAGGGCCCTAGGGCCTAAGGGCCTCAGTAAGATGAGGTACAGGGTAGATGGGTAAGCAGACTAGACTAGAGTGAGAGGGAGTTGTATTCAGAGTGGGAGATTTGAGCGATGACAAAGTCCAGAGTGTGACAGAGAAGTGGGTGCTGGGGTGGTGGAGTACATTAAAGAATTTGAGAGGCCAGAGTATTGACTAGGTCATCCATGGACACAGTAATGTCTAGAAGGGTAGCAGGGTTGAGGTATGAGGGAATATTGTGAACTAGGAGGTATGAGAGGGAGTGTCTGAGAGGCCAGTGGATGACAACAGCAAAACTTCAAAGTAGCAGCCATTTTTGCAAGAATGTCTGGGTGTCACACCAGGGAATGAGGATCAGGCTATTCCCACCCTCTTATCTTGGGTGTGTAGGGTGTGGGAGAATACTTAAGAGAGCTGCAGGAGAATCAGTAGAGTTGGATTTCAATTCAGTCAAGAAAATGAATGTTCTCCGTGGGGCTGAGGTACCATGATCGCTGATGCAAGTGGAAGCAGTAGAAGTGACCAGAGATAAAGAGAGGTTTCAACTTGAACGTGGTTTGGTCCCTGCTTATGAAAAAGAGTTGCCATTGGAAAGATTTTGAAACAAGTGTCTCTGCCCAGAAAGCATTATTCCTGCTTTTCAAAGACATACACATATGCCAACTCCAATTGTCCTTCATTTTCAATGGTGACCCTCCGTGTGTGGTCTGGCTCTAGAGAACAATGCCTAACCAGCAGTATTTTCTCCATGCTCAGGACTGTCCTTGGGATTCTCGGGTTCCAGCTGCTGTTTGCTGAATCTGGCATGATTTTTACCTTTGTCTCCTTATTTCCTAGTTTGCCAAACACCAGGATTTAAAAAGAATCCCCCCACCAAGGATTGCTTTAGGCCAATGTTCTCTGGATGGTTTTCTATGTCTCTCGCATCTTTCACCCTTGTACTTGCTATTGTCCTCCAGTGATTTCTCTGTGCTGTTCTACCCGTACTTTACTTCTGCCTTTATCCATTCTCAGGGGAACAAGAGGTTGCTGGGCAGCCAGGGTGCCTCTAGGATCACCAGGTGGATGGTCGTATAACCAATGTTTATTATCAATAAAAGAAATGACATGGGACTGAACTTTCAGGACTTGTTACTTGCACCTTGGATGGCAGGTATTATTAAGTAAAACAAAAGTCTGAACATAGTGAGACTGAAATTACCAATTTCCCCTTTTTCCTTCCCGGAAAGTCTTTTTCATTTCACTGTGACTTGATTACTAATTCTTAGTATGCAAGCTGTGACCCCATCTTGATGAAT
>NW_011906846.1:0-1245 GCF_000151845.1 Pteropus vampyrus
TAATAATGAAAAATCAACTATTTAATGGCGAACCCCTCCCACGTGGCTTCGTCCTCCGGTTCTCTGCTTCGCTGCCTCTCGATAATGAATAACACACGGAATACGCCCCTCGCCGGTGCCTGCAGCGCGCTAGTCTGCGAGGACCACGGGGTCACCGGCGTCCGCAGGCCAAGGGGCATCGGGCTTGGAGTAAGCGCGTGAGCAAAGCTTCTGCTCGAAGGTGAGAAAATGATGCAACGGCAACAGCTGCTACTTTTCATTACAATCCTGAATTTATGAAGAAACGTGTCTTGAAATATTTAAGAGTGTGTGTGCGTGCGTGTGCGTGTGTGTGTGTGTGCGTGCGTGCGTGCACATGTGTGCGTGTGTGCGCGCGTGTGTGTGCGCATGTGTGCGTGTGTGCGTGTGCGTGTGTGTGTGTGTGTGCGTGTGCGTGTGCGTGCGTGCGCGCGTGTGTGTGTGCATGTGCGCGTGTGCGCGTGTGCGCGCGTGTGTGTTTGCGTGTGCGCGTGTGTGCGTGTGTGTTTGCGTGTGTGCGTGTGTGCGTGCGTGCGTGCACATGTGTGCGTGTGTGCGCGCGTGTGTGTTTGTGTGTGTGCGCGCATGTGTGCGTGTGTGTGTGCGTGCGTGGGCGTGTGTGTGCGTGTGCGTGCGTGCGTGCGCGTGTGTGCATGTGTGTGCGTGCGTGTGTGTGCGTGTGTGTGTGTGCGTGTGCGCGTGTGTGCGTGTGTGTTTGTGTGTGCATGTGCGCGTGTGTGCGTGTGTGTGCATGCGTTCGTGGGCGTGTGTGTGCGTGGGTGCGTGCCCGTGTGTGCGTGTGCGTGTGAAATGTGAAAACAATAGGAAAGAGCGTCGTTTAAGGTGAGTGAGGGGAAGAAAGGCACAGTTAGGTCTTTGTGGTTTTCATTCCGGTTTTATAAAGTATGAATTTGCGACGTGAGTCATGAGCCAGAATCTTCCCTGCTTGGAAGGCATTTGTGCTTCTGCCGTCTGCTTCCTGTCGTCGCCCTTGGCGGAGCAGGGGGGAGCATGATCAGGAGTCGCCCTGACAGGGCGGTCAGCAGCGCCCCCGTGTGTTCTCGCCCCCACCCCGTCCCTCCTCGGCCCCGGCTGCCGTCACGATACTAGACTTCTGAGTCCCGGATGCCACGGTCTCCCCGACCTCGGCCGCGGCAATCTCTCCCTCCTTAGAACTTAGAACATCTGCGTCTCTTATTCTGTACCAGAAAAAGACAGCAAAATGCC
>NW_011906847.1:0-2167 GCF_000151845.1 Pteropus vampyrus
TAATTTCAATAATTAGGAAAACTAAACCCAGGGGAAGGCCCTGAATACAGCATCAAAGAGGACTACCTACCTATTATATTTACCGAGGCTGCCTTACCCAGTCACTCTGCAATATTTCTGAAGGACAGGAGTAAATTATACTATGCTCTGCCAACTCCAATTGGTATGGTGCTGGGACAAGAAACAGGTGAAATAAAAATTAACATCTTCAGCCCACTGATTTGTGGTCACTTCTCAGCCCTCCAAGCTCCCTCTGTCGTGTATTCAACCATTAAATAATCAAACTGAAAACTTCTGGGGAAAATTTAGCAGATAGTTAAATTCTTGTTTGTCCCACAACCTAGGATGTTATTCCATAGTAATTTTTACTGATTAAGTCTTTCTACATGGGCAGAAACCTGGGCTTGTTAGTGCAGTTATTTTTGAAACACTGAGAAACTCCTTTGTGTCAGGAATATTCTTTCCTGTATTTAAGACACAAAAATGAATATGACACGAAAATTATTATAGTATAATGATATCTGCACATCAAATGGGAATTCAGAAAACTGGTCCTCCTTAACTGCCTTTGTGAGGGGAAAGCTAAGAGGCCTGGAGGGTCTTGAAGGTCCTGTAGGTGTAGGTAGTAAGTAGAGGTCAAGGGAAAAGCATTTATGTGACATGCAAAGAAAGGAGTGTGACAGAAGGAGATATGCACAGGGCCCGGCAAGCAGCATAACGGGGATCGTGGAAAGAAAAGTGTCAAGTCATGCAAGGGTATACACACAATCCTGAGGAGGTTTACTTTTACCCTGAAGAGAAAAGAGTATGGAAGGGCCTTTTTGCAGAAATAAATTAAGCGGGGTACGGGAGAGAGAGTCAGCCCTTCCAATATCTTTTTCCTTTGGAAAACCTTTTAGTCTAAAAAAAAAAGGGCTCTTTAGTTCTATAATTGGTACACAAATATTATGAAATGCTTTTTAAGAACTGGAGTAAGCACTCGAATTTTAAACTAATAGTCAGATGGGACCTGAAATGTCAGAAGTAAATTTCTAACTAACCCTCTGGTTCAAAGTGGTAGAGAAAAATCCCAATGCCAAGTTGCTGTCTATGATGGCTCTTAAGCTGTATTTACTCAGCTATGGTACACTCTGATCTTTATAAACCATGTAGTTGGTAGAGTCTTTGGATTTTGTGTGGATGTCTTTTTTCTAATTTCTTAAGAAAAATGAGTTTGCATACTTTTATTACTAATTCCCTTGATGTCTAAAGTCAAAAGATTTATTTTATCTGGTGAGAGGCCTGAAATATGATTCGAGTCATAACATCTCTCAAATAAATTTTTCCCTATCAGCGTCAAGCTCAAATGTCTCTTAGACTTTTCTGTAATCTCCAACATGCAAAAATGTCACTTCTACAAAAGTTGGTTTGATAAAACCAATATTCAGTAGATTCAACTTAGAAAACTAGCAGATCAAAAATTTACAACTTTCTGCAAGCCCGCCCACGCCCACCACCACCACTACCACCACCAAATCAGAATTAGGATTCAATTACAATAAAATGGCAATGTTTTCAAGAGCCTCAGATCCTCTATACTAGGTGTAATATCAATATAACTGCATATCAGACTATTGGGCTTTGACCAAGACTTCCATTCCAACTCGCTTCTGTTGGACTGAAAAATTAGAAAAAAATCCAGCATCTGACCTTCATTGGGTCGTCTTTTCTTCAAGGCAAGTGAGGCTTTTGAAGCCAAACATAACACGTGGAAGAAAGACTGTTCCACGTGTACACGTGGAGCTTTCGATTCCTTGCTTCTCAGTAAAAATGTTCCAGCATAACAGTGTTTGAGCAAGATAAATTGAGAAGGGCTGAATGATCAATGACCATGTCAAATGCCAAGGCTGTCTTTAGAAGAATAGGAAGATATCCCAATACTCCTTACTATCCTTTTGCTCAAGTGATCTTGAATCATAAAACTACCATTTTACAGTTCAGAAACACCTGCAATCAACTACTTTGTGTGATTCAAACTACCATGAGGAAATCCTACAGAATTAAAGGTAATTTTGCCACATTTTTCTGTTGATGATCTAACCGATTATTGAATCTTAAAAACATTGTGGAAGAGTAGACTTTTGGAAAGAAGGGTATCAAAATGCATACAAAAACAAAAACAAAAACA
>NW_011906848.1:0-1234 GCF_000151845.1 Pteropus vampyrus
GGGGCTGCTTTGTTTGTATTTGCTGCCATAGTGGGACTGGTGACTTTCCACTGGCTTTGTCACCATTATTATTAAGAGTCTTCGAGCAAAGGGAGGAGCCAGTCCAGTTGGCGTCCACCTGCAGTACAGAGAATTGGCAGGGGGGCGGGGAGAGGGGCTGGGGAGACCCCTTAATAGGGTCACCGATCCTGACTTTCTGATTCCAAAATCTGATCCCTTGATTAAGGCTCAGCTGGGAGCCGGCCAGTGAGCATAGTAATGAGAGCCTCCCAAGAACACAACCAAACGCAGGATCTATATATAGGAGCAGAATCTGTTTTAGCTACTTGCAGTCTAAAATGACACCTGGAAGCAAACATTTCAGCAATATGTTTACTGGAATCGTATTCGGCTAGTGCTAGAAAGAGCGAGCTTCTCTGAAGGGTTCCACCTCGTGGCTCAGGGTTATCGCCTTCTGCCCCCACCCCACCACCCTCTCCCACATCTCCAGGGCTCAGAGGTGGGAGTCAGTGTCTCATTCACAGGAATTACTTGAGATTCTTTTGGGGTGACCTACCGCAGCCCACTTTTCACGGAGGAGGAAACAAGGGCGAAGTCACATGATTAATGGCCAAATAGAGCCCCCAGCCCGGGTTTTCCCTCCTCTGTCTGCACCTGTCTTGCTGTCTGCTACCCACAGCCAATCGGACGAAAGGGCAGTATCAGAGACCGGCCCCTCGGGGTCCGCATCCAGGCAAAACTGCCCAGAGAATACATGCTGGTCACGTGTGTCCTGTAGCTCGGCATCCCACAGCACTCAGAAGAAAATGCAAATCTGGATTTCACGCTCCTCCCCGTGCATCTCGAGCCAAGAGAGGCCCCCATCTTTCTGTAGAACCGAGGGTGTTCCGTACGTTAGAAAACCATATTTTCTTCCGCAGCACTATGACCATTATAAATTGTTATCGACGTCAATGGCAGTGTTTTGCAAAGTGCCTTTCATCCAAAGAGACCAAAGTATTTCATTCGCAGGTTTGGCTTTCCTGCCCCTGGGGAGTTACATGGCGGAGGTGACATGCCAGACATGGATTCTCCCTGGTGACAGTCTCTTTTGGGTAAGTGTTTCCTGTAACCTTTCAAGCCGTGAAACCAGCTTGTGGAGCCCTTGGGCTGGGGTAGAGTTTAACCGCGGTGCTGGGTCCTGACCTGTTCGTCAGGAGAACGAAGCCTCCGCAGGGTTTGGGGGTTGCCTTTG
>NW_011906849.1:0-1587 GCF_000151845.1 Pteropus vampyrus
TCTACATCTCCAAGAAATATTTTCTCAATTGCCATTCTCCCACGCACCACTCAGTTATAATAAAAATCTGTCGACCATCTACGGCGTCAGAAAGCATGCTTGCTAATAAAACAACTGATCGGCTTTTGAGAGGGCTCGGACTGACGGGAGACAGGAGTATGCGGTTAACTCATAAGTGTCACAGGGTAAATACCACAATAGATGACAAAAGCAAATGCAGATTATCATGGGGGGGGCGGTCCAAGGAGAGAAGAGAATACCTGTGTTCTTTTTTCTTTTTGTTTTTTTCACCAAGGAAGGAGAGTGACCTAAATTCCAGCATGGACGATTTCACGCCATATTTGACATGGGCATCAATGAAGCCATATGTCTGCATGGTTCTGTGTCTGGTGCCAACAAGCACTCAGAACGACACCTTTTATGAAGACGTCAGAGCAGAAAGCAAAAGTTTGAGGAGACTCTTCCGGCTAGTAACACTTCTTCGAAATTTCTCTGAGGCCAATTATAAAAGAGCGAACCAAGAAATGTTTTCAGCCGTTGTCATCTGGCCCACTGTCACGTGCACAATGGTTCGCAATTTATGAAGCATTTTCACACACACACGCGTTTGCAAATTCAAGAAATGTTATCATCCCTGCTACATAGGAAGTGACACACAGGCAGGTACAGCGATGGGTACAAGGTCGCGCTGGTCCACACCCCAGGTTCTCTGCCAAGCAAGACACCTCTGGGTGCACGGGTACATACGAGGAGCACGCAGACCCCTGGTTTCCAGCGACGTCCAGCTCCACCCAATGCGACAGCGTCTCTAACTCTTCACTGTAACTCCACGTGTCACTTTCACTCCCAGGCCCCGACAACCATCATGGAAAACTGGGGACGCTGAGATCCAGGAGAAATGACGGATGCCATTAGTATCCAGAAAGCCTCACATGAAGGGGGAAACGGACTTACACTGTGTCACCCCAGAAGTCAGAACAAGGACCCAGGAATGAGCGACAGGCGGACAAGGCCAGGCTCCACCTGGGGAAGTATTCCCTTCTGCTTCGATGTACACAACTGACCACTTTCAGAAGTGGTCAGCTCACCACTGCTGAAGTGCCCAGGAGTGACCGAGTGATGTCTTGCTAGCAGGTTATACCAGAAAATCAAGCATCAGCTAGGCCTGGACCAAATGACTCCTTTTAAATCCAGTTTTCTAGTGGATTTCTGCAGTCTTTTTGTTAAATCCTACTGCCTGCTAAACATGCCTACTTCTTCTGTGTCCCTGGGCCTGTCAGTCAGAGGCAGCATCATCAGAAAACATTCCTCTCATCTTGGTGACACAGGGGCAGGTGAGTAGCAAGCCTGTGCTTCCATGTGCACATTCTAGCATATTTATTTTCTCTCTCTCTGTCTCTCTGCCTCTCAGTCTCTCTCTCTCTCTCTCTCTCTCTATCTCTCTCTCTGTCTCTCTCTCTCTGTCTCTCTCTCTCACACACACACACACACACACACACACACACACACACACAGCACCTCCTATCTCTCCCTACCACATAATTAAGTATTGGATGATGGGTACCAACAAGCCCCATCACCCACACA
>NW_011906850.1:0-1135 GCF_000151845.1 Pteropus vampyrus
TGTAAACAGCAGAGGGCGCTGTGTGAGCACCTAGGGTATGGGTGACACTGCAGCCTGTGGAGTTCTCAGGAACAGTTTGTCCCGTCTGGTTTAAGTGAATACTTCAGACCATTTTTTGACTATTATTAAATCAGGCAAACTTAAAGCAAGCACTTCCTATGGTAGAAGTTTATGAAACCCTGACTCGAGAGCCCCGGGCGGGTGGGCCACGCTCTTGCGAGAGCCCCGGGCGGGTGGGCCGCGATCTCGCGAGAGCCCCGGTCTGGTGGGCCGCGATCTCGCGAGAGCCCCGGGCTGGTGGGCCGCGGTCACGCGAGACCCTCCGCTGGTGGTCTGCGGTCTCGCGAGAGCCCCGGGCTGGTGGGCCGCGATCTCGTGAGAGCTGCCGTGATGACTTGCAGTTCTGAGGAGATTTCAGTCAGTGCAGCATTGGTCCTGGAGGTGCTGAGTTTCTGGGACGAAGTGGGACTGCGTCTGTACCTGGTTTACCTCAGAAGCTTCCTGGGACATTGAGCCACAGAGGGAACAGGTAGGGAGAACCTTCTTCGTGCGCGAATGGTCCAGAGGGTTTGGCGTAGACGTCTTGATCTTCTGAGGCCCCAGTAGAGCAAGGGGTGGTGTGGAAAATTCTTTTTTCCTTGGCTTGTCAGCTAGTGCACTCTGTATTTTCGTGCGGCTGTCCGGTAACCCTTGAGACATTGACGTGGGGTCAGATTTGGGCTCTATAATGCTCCCTTGATCCATGTGTTTGCTGTTATGCCACTAAAACCCTCTTTCGATTGATAGTTTGTGTTTTTGGCGTCAGTGTTGCCGAATATTGTCATAGAAACATTCCACCGCATGTACTGCATCCTGCGTCCTTGTTCCGAGACACCTGGTAGAAGTTTCTGAAACCCTGGTGCGAGAGCCGTGGCCTGGTGGGCCGCGCTCTCGCGAGAGCTGCTGTGATGACCTGCAGTTCTGAGGAGATTTCAGTCAGTGCAGCATTGGTCCTGGAGGTGCCGAGTTTCTGGGACGAGGTGGGACTGCGTCTGTACCTGGTTTACCTCAGAAGCTTCCTGGGACTTGAGCCACAGGAGGAACAGGTAGGGAGAACCTTCTTCGTGCGCGAATGGTCCAGAGGGTTTGGCGTAGA
>NW_011906851.1:0-1496 GCF_000151845.1 Pteropus vampyrus
CCACCTCCCCCCCGCCCCCCCGCAAAAGAAATTATATAAAATCTACCACCTGAGAAAATGAAAATTGAAACTGCTTCGTACCTCTTCTAAATGAACAAAATGTGACTGGGCTAGAGTTAAATATTTTAGAGAAATTTCCTTTTACAGATCATGTCATAATGACATGTACTAGCATAGCAATTAAAATATTCTAAACCCAACCCCCTCTCCGTGTAACTGTACTTGTCACACTGTCTTTAAGTCAGAGCACAAATTGCCCTGAAGCTAGGCAGTGACAGAGGCATCTCCCAACTGCTCCATACTGCATAGACTCCATGCTGCATAGACTACACATTTCTTAGTGAATTTTAATTTCCCCCAAATGATAAATGATCAAAAAGAGTCTTATGGAAGCATCTAGACAAGAGAAAGAAAATGACAGCCAGGGCGGAGGGTGTCCAGGAGGAGCGAGATATGAAGAGAGCCTTTACTTAAGACCAGTTTCTGGATAACTCCTTAATACACCACACCACAGAAGATCCGGTACGAAAGCAAATGCACTGCAACATGAATCCCCTCTACTACCACAGCTGCAACCGAAAACATTTTGTCGTTATCAGAAAGTGAAACCAGCGCTCCCGAAACGGTGAAATGAGAATCAAAACGCGCCACGGCTCACGGGAAGAACACCGGCCTGCGGCACACAACTTCAGTGGCCCGAAGCTTTGTGCAAATGCCTCTCTCTCTTCCTTTCACTAAACACGAGCGTTGATTCTCTGATTTATCATTCCAACACCTTACTGATTTTGCTTGTAAAACTGAATAAGCAAAAAAAAAAAATGAGCAACTCGTAGCAGAGGTGCGAAGAATTTCTCTGAGTGACCGTGGGTGGCAGACCTCATTCTCCACAGCCCTCATGCCCCACAGCCCTCATGCCCTCGTCCTCTCCCTTCCCACCTCTCAGATACATCGTCTTCTCTTCTGGCTGCTCCAACGACCCCCTATTCCGTTTTCATCTTTTTTACTTTGCCTGCTCCTTTTAGGCAATCTTCAGCCCCCAGCACATGGCCATCTCAGTTAGCTAGAGTCAGTGCTAAAGAAATAACACTGGCAAGAATTTGTGACTAAACCATATAGAAATTTGTTTTAGAAATTAGCGACCAAACTACATTGAATTAATAACCAAACTATATACAGAAAGTTGTAAAGAAAGAGTAAGAAGAGCTCTGCTTTTCCTTTGTAAACAAACCTCGACAAGCACACGCATCTTCATTAAGTGGCATCTTCATTAAGTGGCTAATCCAATCGAGTTTAGCTGAAGAAGGGATTCGGTGCATCTCCAAGGCTTTAAAAACCAAGTGACCCGAAACCCTCTGTAAAAACATTCATTGAGAATCATCGACTTTTGAATGGCAGTATTTGTCATAGAAAGGCCAGTGACTTTGGAGTAGACAGATCTGGAAAATCTTGGGCAAGTTATTAAAACTTTCTGAGCCTTGTCGTTTTGTCTGTAGCAA
>NW_011906852.1:0-1444 GCF_000151845.1 Pteropus vampyrus
CATGGACGGGTTCTGAATTGGGAGTGTGTTTCAAGAGTCCTTAACTAGGTTTTTTTTGTTTTTTGTTTTTTGTTTTTTAACTAGTTTTCAAAACTGAAAGCATAACACATGCCCATAGTAAAAGTTCAGACAAAAAAAAGGACTAGTCAGTGAAATCTTCCTTCTACCTCAAGAGCTTTAATTACTATCTCCAAGGACTCACTATCACCATTGCAGAATTTTTTTTGAGTATTCAAGCTTATATGTTTACATTGTTCATTCTCCTTCATTTATTTTATACAACTGAGAGCGGACTATTTTATGCCTGCTCTTTCCACTTGATGTAGTTAATGGATGTTTCTAAATTGACACATCTAAATCTATCTTATTTTTTTCCATATCGGTAGTTCCATCTATATTCATGTGCATATGGGATATCAGGAAGTAGGGTGACTACAGATTCCTTGGCTTGCTTTCCCTTTGTGGTTCGCTATAACTTACACTTGAGAACAACTTCTCAATTCAGTGGGTAAACATGGTGTAATTTATTTTGTCTTTTCTTTTTATACATTTTATACATGATAGCCTCCCAACCAACCCTTTTTAATAATTGCTTGCTTCATACACTAAACTTTTGACTGTAGTTTTATAAGATAAAATCATTATTTCTTCCTTTTTCTGACTCTTTTCTGTCAGAGAAATAGCTTACCCCTTGCTATTTTAGGCTCTTAGAATCACAGAACCTCATTGAAAGTCATGAGCTTGAACAAACATTTGGGTACTTGCCAAATGCTAGGTATTATGAATAGTGTTAAGGAAGCAAAGGGAAATAAAGCCAACAGCTTGCCTTCCAGGGTCTTGAAACTGGTGAGACATGAGTTCCTGAGTGTGTTGCTGAAACTCGAACTAGGACCCCTAAGAGCAGGAAGAAGGGAAAAGAGGGCCTTGCTCTGCTATGGGGTGGGAAGGCCAAGAAGGCCTTTCAGATGACAGGTGTCATGACAAGTAAAGAACAAGCAAACATTCACCAGGTAGTGGGAAAGGGCATTCCAGGTAGAGGGAACAGCTGTGCAAGGCTTGAAACGAGAGAGAAATAAATGCATGTTCTGGGTGGGTGGCAGGCATTAAAGGTTGGAAGGGTAGGTAGGGGCCACATACAGAGAAGCTTTGTATATCATGGGAAGGGCTGGGACTTTATCCCTTGAAAACCACTGGAGGATTTTAAGCCAAGAGGTGATATAGCGGATTTTTAATTAAATGAAGGATGACTTGGGAGATGTCAATAGGGCAACTAGATAGGAAACTGCTACTGTATGTAATTCATACTAATTAGAATGAGGGCCTGAGCTATTTACGTTTGAATTTAATACTAAGAGGGTTATAAATTAAATAAAAATCCCGTGGGCTGATCTTAGAAACCACTTGCTATTTATGGCGGTCCATGAAAAATTGCTTTATATCCCAA
>NW_011906853.1:0-1830 GCF_000151845.1 Pteropus vampyrus
TTATCTGGATGGGCCCAATATAATCATAAGACTCCTTATAAGAAGAGGCAGGAGATTAGAGGAGAAGAAAGCAATGTGGCGATGGAACCAGAGATCGGAGTGATGGGGCCACCCGGCAAGGAATGTGGCAGCCTCAAGAAGATGAAAGAGGCAAAGGAATGAATTCTCCCCCTGGAGACTTCGGAAAGAACCAGGCTTGCCAATACTTTGATTTTAGCTCTACAAGACTTATTTTGGACTTCTGACCTGTAGAACTGTAGAAGAATAAACTGGTGTTGTTTTAAGCTCCTAAGTTTTTGGTAATTGGTCATGGCAGCAACAGGAAATGAATACACTCCTCAACTGACTTGATTATCCCTTCTTTTTTACTATTTTCTTTGTACTTTGTTCCTACCTACATTACCGCACATTTCAGATCCTATTATGTTTACTTGCTTGTCTGTCTTTTCTACTGGATAGACAGACAAATTCGTTGAGGTAAAGGGCTCATCAGAATGGCTTCGTATATAACAGACAACATAAATGTGAGTGACTTGAATTAAAGTGGATGCCAGTTACTCTCCTACGATATCTTAATCTGTGATTACCTTCCTAAATTATTATCCCTAGTTTAAAAGCTTTAAAGATGGTATCAAGAATAAAAAAAAGCTATACTCATGAACTTACACCTAGGGAAACAACAACATCCTCGATCCCTTTGTATTTCGCTGGCTATGGTCAGCTTAAGGGTCAAAGCAATAGTTTTTCACTAATGGATCAAAACTATAGAGAAGGGCAGGAAACAGAGAAAAAATGTGCAGAGCTATTTAGAAGAGTGTTAAACCAAGTATAATTGAAGCAAGAGTAATCAGAATATGCAGCACCTGTTATTTTAAGGAAAATAAATTCATGAGATTCAGATTTCAGCATGACAGAGAAAAAAAGGATGTTTTTCACATTCTCCACAAGATGTTCAGCAAGATAAATCTGTCAAGAAATGGGAGCAAAGGTCACATAGGAGCCAACAAAAAGTCATGGATGGAATTTATTCTGTTACACAGCACCATCTCAATTAAAATATTACTGGGGGACTGTAATTTAGATTCTTGTCTTTCTAGAATCTTTTATATAGAACATTGACAGGGCTAATTTATTCAATAGGAGGACCTGTGAAATCTTCCCATTAGGTTTGTAGTCTGAGATAATTAATGTGCGAATTGTTATATTGCCTCTATTTTGACAGGAGCTGTCTCAGATGTATGGAAACAAAGCAGTGAATCCCCTGGGATGTCCAGGGTTTGTGTTATTCTATTGGACGGTGCCACGCCCGGGATTTTGTCTATGCTACACTGGGATCACAAGGACCTGGAGACCAGACAAACACTCAGACAATGGGCTAGTGAGAAAAGCATGGTTTAGGGGAGTGTGACATAGACAGATCATGCTCAAGGGTGAGTAGTGGGTACAATGTGAGCTCATAAATAAGCTCTTGTGGGGCACGGGGTGGGGATGGGGAGGAAACCCAGATTTATGTGTAGTGGTTGACCATTTCCATGGTGTAAATATTCCTGCCATGGCTGATTTCAGCTGTCTTGCAAAATTTCTGAACATTTAATGACCAACCGACCCTTGCTAGCCAGTACAAACCAGCTCTAGCATACCATTGAGACAGAATGGTACTGTCCTGGCTGATAACAGAGGTCCCAACCCTGTGCCTTGGGGGTAGGGAGGCTCAGAGGTATTGTAAGGATGCTATGAATCCCTATGTATATATCTATATTCTCAATCAATGTCTACTAAAGGTACAATGATTATCTGGTGAAAATTTTATTGATATTTGAAAAAAAAAAA
>NW_011906854.1:0-2429 GCF_000151845.1 Pteropus vampyrus
ACATAATAAAGACCATATATAACAAACCCGCAGCTCACATCATACGCAACAGTGAAAAGTTAAAAGCTTCTCCTCTAAGATTAGGAACAAGACAAAAATGCTCACTTTTGCCACTTTTATTTAACATAGTTTGGAAGTCCTAGCTAGAGCAATCAGGTAGGGAACAAAGGCATCAGAATTGGAAAGAAAGAAGTAAAACTGCCTATTTGCAGATGACATATTATATATAGAGAGAATCCTAAAGCCACCCCCAAAAGACTAAACAAAATCGCTAAACTGTAGGACACAAAATCAATATACAAAATTCAGTTGCATTTCTATACACCAGCAACAAACTATGTGAAAGAATTAACACAATCTCATTTACAATAGTATGAAAAAGAATACTTCGGGTTAAATTCACCAAAGAGGTGAAAGATCTGTATACCGAAAATTATAAAAAATTGATGGAAAAAACAAACAGAAACATAGTCAGTGTTCAGGGTTAGGAAGAATTAATATTGTTAAAATGTCCTGCCCAAAGTGATTTAGTGATTAAATGCAATCCCTACCAATGGCATTTTTCACAAAAATGGAACAGGGAATCCTAAAATTTGTACAGAACCACAAAAGACCCCCAAATAGCCAAAGCTATCTTGAGAAAGAAGAGCTCGGCTGGAGACACCATACTCCCTAATTTCAAACTCTATTACAAAGCTATAGTAACCAAAACAGTATGGTACTGACATAAAAACACACACAGATCAGTGGAACAGTATCGAGAGCCTAGTAATAAACTCATGTATATATGGTCAATTTTCAACAAAGAAGCCAAAAAGATACAGTGAGGAAAACATAGTGTATTCAATAAATGGTGCTGCAAAAACTGGATTGCCACATGTAAAAGACTGAATCTGAATACCTATCTTACATCATACACAAAAATCAACTCAAAATGGATTAATATTTGAAGGTAAGACCTGAACCCATAAAACACTAGGAGAAAATGAGGGAGTAGGCTGCCTCACACTGGTCTTGGCAATGATATTTTGGATTTGAGATGAAAAGCAAAGGCAACAATAGCAAAAAGAAATAAGTGTGACTAGATCATACTAAAAAGCTGCTGTTCATCAGTCTATGAATTGGAAGAAGATATTTGCAAACCACATACCTGATAAGGGGTTAATACCCAAAACATACAAGGAACTCATACAACTAAACAGCAGAAACACAAATAACTCAACTAAAAAATGGGCAGAGGACCCAAAGAAAAAATTTTCCAAAGAGGACATATAGATGGCCCACAGGTACATGAAAAGTTGCTGAGCACCAGGAAAATGCAAATCAAAACCACAGTGATCTATCACCTCACACCTATTAGCGTAGGTATTATTGCAAATACAAGAGATAAATGTTGGCAAGGATGTGAAGAAAAGAAAACCTGTGCATACTTTTTTTGGGGAATGTAAACTGGTACAGCCACTATGGAAAACAGTATAGAGATTTCTCAAAAAATTAAAAATATAATTACCTTATAACCCAGCAATTCTATTTCTGGGCATTTATCTAAAGAAAATGAAAACACTAATTGGAAAAGATACATGCCCATGTTCACTGCAACATTATTTACAGTAGCCAAGATATGGAAACAACCTAGATGTCTATCAATAGATGGATAATGAAGATGTGGTATAAATATACAATGGAATATTATTCAGCATTAAAAATGAAAATTTGTCATTTGCAATAACATGGGTGGACCTAGAGGGTATTATACTAAGTGAAATAAGTCAGAGAAAGACAAATACCATATGATCTCACTTATAAGTGGAATCTAACAACACAAAAATGAACAAAACAAACATTCACAGATACAGAAAACAAACTGATAATTGCCAGAGGGGAGGAGGTGAAGTGATGGGTGAAAAAGAGGTACAAACTTCCAGTTAGAGATGTAATGTACAGCACAGGGATTTTAGTAAATAATATAAGTGTGCAGTGACTAGACTAATTGTGATCACATTGTAAAGTATGTAATGTCACTATGCTGCACACTTTAATATAAAAAAAAATGAAGATAGCATTTCTGCCAACATGCAATTTCACATGGAATTAAAAAGCAACTTCTATTAGAAGGGATGGAATTTGAGTGTGTGTGTGAGAGAGAGAGGGGAGCAAGGGGAAGAAAATAAAATAAAACTGCTGGTAATTTTAAAAAGTTATGAAGTGATATTTGAACAAAATGTACAACTGTATTTTAATTCATTTGGATCATGAACTTAATATAGAAGGAAAAAGTGTTTTGAATCCATTGCCCAATTGAACTATTCTCAGAGACCATGGATTCAGTGAGCCAACACCAGAATAACACTGGGTCATGTGAAAAAAAAAAATGAACATATTCTAGATAAATGTCAGCTAGCACTTTACGTCTCTGGCATTGCATCCTC
>NW_011906855.1:0-1042 GCF_000151845.1 Pteropus vampyrus
ACTCTTGCAGGCAGCAAAGGTCTGCCTACCACTGATTTTCGTGCAGTGCCTGCCTTATGCCAGCCAAAGTTTGTTGCCTGTGTGGATTGGGAGACTCTGAGTGGAAGGGCAAGGCTGTGGAGGTTTATTGTCATGGGCCGCCTGGGGCAATTTGTGAGTTGAGTGGGGTGGGGTCTCAAGGAGACAATTACAGTCAGATCAATACAGCCTCAGTCTGGTTGCAACTTTGGTAACCGTTCGCATATTCCCACCAAAGTCCCAGATCACAGCAAAACCAGCTGCTGTCTGGGACTAGCCCACAGATCCCTGAGATCCACCCAAGTTCCTGTTGGCAGCAGTGATCTGCCTGACCTTATCTTGGAAATGTACTCTTACAGTGCTGGCCACCAGCTGGGAATGCTTAGCCCTAAATCAGGGCAGGGCATGGCAGCCATCCAGCAACAAAAGCCCTGGACAGTCTGTGGATTGGGTGGTGCAGGCTGATCCCCTCAGGCCAGCAGCATCCTAATAGTTCTGTGGGAAGGATCTGCACAGTCAAGCTGACATGGTCTGTAGATTCCCAGGTAGTTGGGCTGGACTAAGGCATAATGGTGGCTGCCCTTCCAAGGCCTTGTTTTGGCTCCAGGTAATGCAGTCTTTCTTGGTATCAATTCCCTGCCAGCCTCTAACCCACCTCAGATGTCCCAGGTGAGTGTCCACAGGTCAGAAAGTCTGTGTGTGGGTCCTTCAAAGGGACATCTAGGGTTTCAGTCTGCTTCCATCTCACCCAGATGGCTGGAATTTCCTCTGGTTTTTACAGTCAGAGTTATTGGAATCTCCCCTTCCCTGGGCTGGGACCCTGGACTGGGACCCTGGACTGGAGAGCCCACAAATGAGGCCAGGCATCCCCCTCTCCTTCAGGGTAGCCTCTGAAGCCTCTCTCTCCCTCCTGGTGATCCTCCACCACCCCTGGGTGCAGGTTCAGCCCGATTAGCAACTTTGCCCTTCCTACTGACTTCAATATGGCTCCTTCTTTATATTATAATACATACGTGTTATGATC
>NW_011906856.1:0-2656 GCF_000151845.1 Pteropus vampyrus
TTTAAGGGCTGGAAATTACCAGATGCTGGATATACTAATAATTTGTTCTCAATGTTTTATTTAAAGTCTACAATTCCCATGAGTAGTATTTACCAGGGATATGTTTTACTTTAGTCAGGTTCAGGTTTGTGCATTTTTAGGTCTAGTTCATGTTCAGGCAGAGGTGCCAGCTACCGGCTCATGTGGTGTGCTTTGTGGAACCCTTCTCCCTGACCAGCAATAGTCCCTAATGTTGTCAGCCTTTCTTCAGAGGTTAGGTGGTGCTATCTGAGATAGCAGGGTGAAGCCATCAACTGACTAGCCTTTAACTGGCAAGGACATGTTTATTAATGATTAATACATTGCCACTGTGTAGCCTGGAGGGTACGGCCCTCAGACACTAGAAGCCAGGTCAGGGAAGTCCTGCATTAGAGAGAGGGGAAAGATGAGGTTGGCCTGTTGTCCCTGCTGAGACAAAGTGACTCCACTTGGAAGAAGAGTTGAAGTCACCAGAGCTCTGAGGTTCCCTCTTGGAAGGGCTGCCAATCCCTGTTGACTCTGCAGACCCGCAGGGTGATCATGATTGGAGAGGCCATCTCCCCATGCCATGGTGGAAGGCTCAGATTACCATCGCTCTACACCAGCACAACTGCTTTGTCTTGCCCTGTCTGCTGGTTTGCTTCTGCCTAACAGGCTGGCTTGAACAAATGCTGATGAAATCCACATCCATAAATAGGAAAATATCTTATGTATAAGAGGATGCAGAGGCTTAATGGAGGGATCCAAGGCTGGACAACCAGAAAAAGTTGTTAATTTAGCAGAAGCCACGAAAAGGCAGAACAAGCCTTTAACTGAGCTTACATACCCTGCTGACCTTGAAGCACAGAAACATGGATGGATCACAGATTTGATTCTGAACTTCCTAGAAGTCACCTCAAAAAGAAAAACCTGTTGAGTTTCATATTTCACTGTGATCATAACCTAAAAAGTAGTTAGTTGCTTAATAGAAACATGACAGTTGAAACTAGAACGAGGTAAGAAATTTTCCTGGGAGTAGAGTGGCGTGGTCATCATGAAAAGGATTCTCTAGTCAACAGCATTTTTCATAACATCCTTACAGTAGATTTGAGGATGAGTTTTCTATATTAACCATCAGCCTGGGCTGAGAGAGAGTCAGAAAATGCAATTATTTGGGGGTGCCAATATGATTTAGACAAGTACCCAGTTTTTTGTTTGTTTGTTTTGCTGTTTAATTTTAATTTCCTTGTAGTTGGGCTACGTGTTCTTCAAGCCATTATCCCTAAATAATTCTTTCAGTCTAGCTTATACATCATTGGCAAGGAAATTCTTTCAGTCTAGCAAATACATCATTGGTAAGGAATCAAAATTTGCCTCTTTGACAAAAGCCCATTTGGATTCCAGCTGTTCTGTGCTGTCAGTTAAATCAATGTTCATTTGCTTTAACAGGAAGCTGAACTCGGAGAGGGTTGACACCTTCTATTAGGAGTGTAATTAAATATATGCCTACCCAACTTCCCTTGGAAGAATTAAGGGAACTCCCACAGGCACAGCTAAGAGCCTTCTTATATAACTGTTGTGAATCTTCTTTCAAGCACAGATAAATGGGAGCTCAGAGCTTGGAGTTCTAACCCAATGCCATGGCTACAACAATTTTATTTTAACTTAAAAAAGTTTTAAGGCAGTTGTATAATCCTTTGAATGTAAATTTTAAAAAGATTTTTACCCTTTTGCCTTGCTGAGTAATCTCAGCTTTGGGCCCTGCGATGAGGCTATTTGTTGGTGCTGATGTGGCTTCTTGGGACAGGGTCCTCTGATATCTTAGTATCTTGGATTCAGTGGGTTTCTGTGCATGACCCCAGGCTGAGACCAAGAAACCTGAGCAGACCTTTATGACAGGATAACTCCAGATCTTTGTGAGGATGTGACACTCAACACATATCAGTAAACTAAGCACTTGCCAGCTCATATGTTGATTCAGTGTAATATAATGTGGTAGAGAAGAAAGATCTGGGACTTTAGAGTCAGACATACAGGTTTGAAATCTGGCTCTCATCACCCTTGACCTTTGGCAGATGTTTTAATTTCTCTGAATCTTAGTGTCACCATCTGTAAAATGAAGATCTAAGCAGGATGGGGGAGACTTGGAATAATATATACAAAGTACTTTGTTCTCAGAATTACTAAATAAATGGTACCATGGGTGACCATGGTGACTGTCAGTTTTTTGCACAGGAACAATTGATCTTAATCAAAACTTTTCAATAACTGAGACGTGCTTCACTCCATGCCCAGGTTTCGTTGTGAATGCCGACACCACACCTGTGGGGAGACATGTGATCACTGTTGTGCTGGGTACAATCAGAGGCGCTGGCAGCCTGCCATGTGGGAGCAGAGCAACGAGTGTGAAGGTGAGCATGGGGGAGGGGAACTGGGAAACCAGACCCCACCCTAAATTCCCTGCCAACCATTTCTACCTGAGGACTGACGCTGTGTTTTCCCCTGCTCATGAGGAGGGTGAGATCATGCCAATCTTGAGGTCCCAGGTCTTTCTAGTGTAATGAATAACTCACAGACTAGAGGTGTAAATTCAGATATAAATTCAGATATAAATATATAAACAAAAATAACAATAATAATAATCTTTAATATGTATTAA
>NW_011906857.1:0-2966 GCF_000151845.1 Pteropus vampyrus
ATTATGTATAAAAGTGAATTATGTTACTGCTTTGATGTCAAAACCAAAATGTCTCAGAGTCCACATGTAGACAGTTGTTAGTAAATACAATAAAAGAATACAATCTTTTTTTTACTTTTTAAAAAAACATTTTATTTTAAAATAATTTCAAACAGAAAAATTTGCAATAGAATGACAAACTCCAATCTAATAACTAAAAAAAGTAAGCATGATTATTTTTGACAATTATATTTTAAAATTTATCATAATTTTTATGAAAAGTTTTGTCCATTGGCAATTACTTGTTTTCCCCTCTCCTACTTTAGTTTGACAACTTAAATCAATGACTACATAAATTTGATTATTTGAAGTCACATATCAAGATTTAAATCAATATTCTATAAACCCTGGGAAACAGGAAATCTTTATCTATACCCCTGCAAAATTCTGTACATAATAAATTATAATAAATAATAAAGTCATCCTCAAATTAGGGTAGGTGTAGAAGAAATCTGGAGAAGAGTCTCTAGCAGAAATAATGTGCCTGTATAATCTTCCACAGTCAAGGTGTCAGGGGATATAGCATTTTAACAGTATCATAACGATCTTCAAGCAAAGATGATGGATAAGTGTATTCTAAACAGCAAAGCCACATAAATAATTAATAATAACCAGCTACCATTGATTAAACATTTTCTCTATGCTAGATACACTTTATCTGTATTAACTTATTTAATCCTTGCTAATGCTGAATCATCGTCTAAGCTTGCACCTCAAATAAGTGTCCCTCTTCTCCATAGCAACCATTGACTGTGCAATTAAAATGTGTGCCTTGGAAAAATAATAATACATTAAACGACATCAACCTTTCAGGAGGCTCACAAATAGTTGATACCATAAATGAACATCAGTGTTGATAATACTAATAACATCCCTCATCTCATACCTTCACCATCATCTGAAATGATACTAATATTCCAATAGCTCATCATTTCTACATGACTGCTTCCATTCTCTTTCAATGCCATGAGGAAGGGAAAGAAAAAAGTGATAATTCTAACTTTAGTAGAGTGTCCTCTCTCTCATATGAACATATGTACATGTATGTATATAAATGTATGTACAGCTACATTTCACAGATAATATTCAACAATAAGCAGTGCCAAAATTAGCTGATTAATTTGCTATATTGGGGAAACGACCTCTGCCAATAAGGATAATTCCCTCTTGAGGCAGGAATTTCTCTTTTATTTTATAATTTCGTTTTCTTCATTGACCTTGTAAATTAAAATGCTTTTGCCTCAAAGACAGTGGGAGAGATCTTACGTTTTTATTCATCATTAAAGAGGTAATAGTGAAATAAGTATTATCAGGTTGAACCCTTCTTTCCAAATAATCTTTATGTGGAGACCGTGTTGATATGGGATTGGACCCGAACCCCGCCCATCTGGCTTCCCCTCAGTTCCTAGAGCAACTACCAGGGGAACTTGAGAGAGCTGCTAGAAATGACTGGGAGAGCAAAGCCCTGGGTCAGAGATGGTAAAAGCACAGCCCCATGGGCCAAACCTGCCCTGTAAGTGTGTTTCGTTTGACTAACACTGTTTTTGTTTCTTATTGTTGTTGTCAACATTTTAAAAATGAAATATTTTACCTAAAATTTCTGGGTTCTCAGTTTTATTTAAAATCAGATAATGTGGCTATATTGATCCCCCATTTCCACATGTAAATAATTAGCTAGATCTAGTGGCATTGACACTTTTTTTTTTTTTAATTAGTTTCTGGTATACAGTACATAGGTTAGACATTAGTATATTTAATGAAATGATTCCTCCAATTACTCCATCATCCATCTGGCTCCAAACACAGCCTTTACAATACAATTAATTAAATTCTCTATGCTCTACCCTACATCCTTGTAACCATTTTTAACTACCAATTTGTACTACTTCATCCTGTCACCCTTTTCCCCCAGCACCCCAACCCTCCTCCCCTCTGGAGTAACCAGATTGTCCCCTGTATCTGTGAGTCTGTTTTCATTTAGATTGTTCCTTAGATTCCACATATAAGTGAAATCATATGGCATTTATCTTTCTCTGTCTGACTTATTTCACTCAGTAATAACCTCTAGGTCCATCCATGTCATTACAATTGGTAGGATTTCTTCATAATTTTATCCATGTCATTACAATTGGTAAGATTTCTTCATAATTGTATGGCTGAGTAATATTCCATTGTATATGTGAACCATGACTTCTTTGTCCAATCATCTGCTGATGGGCACTTAGATTGCTTCCATATCTTGGCTATTGTGAATAGCACTGCTGTGAACATAGGAGCACACAAATCTTTACAAATTAGTGTTTTGGTTTTCTTTGGATAAATACCCAGAAGTGAAATTCCTTGGTCAAATGGTAGTTCCATTTTTAATTTTTTGAGGAAGCAGTAACTCTGTCACCTATGCTGTTTGACACATTTCTTATCACCTCCTTTTATGTTATTATTTATAACCCTAAATTATAATTCTTACCTAGCCCTTGTAGCAGATGACTTTGTGACCACTGACCGAACTCTAATAAAAGTTATGCTACCAACAGGCTGATTGACCTTAAGCAAGTTGTTAAATCTCTTTGGGACTCAATGTCTTCACTTGACATTTGAAAGGGAGCATAAGGCACACGACATCTTCATCTCTAAGATTCCTTCTAACTCTAACATTTATTCTAAAATTTAGAATACTCTCTTGTTAGAAATGGATTGCCTCGATTAACTTCTACTATCAGTGTAATCCTATCTTGACTATCACTAAACTTAATTAAAAATAGTTTTATTAGCGCATTTACTCACATAAATAATACTAAATTCTTTTTAGGAATACTAAAAAAAAATACACTGCAATCTTAAAGCCCTTAGAAGAGCTTATCCATGTCAGACTAGATCTGGAAACTTTTGACTGAATGAGCAGCCTCTCTGAACACCTGGGACTGCTG
>NW_011906858.1:0-1728 GCF_000151845.1 Pteropus vampyrus
TACATATTCGTAATGGTAACCACACACCAAAGATTCAGAACTGAAGTATATAATGTGAAAAAAGAAGAACCAGAGGGAAAACCCACAAATCCAACCAAAATAAAGAAAACAGAAACACAAGGACAAGGAAGCAGTGGAAACACTGAGCTACCAGAAAGCAAAAAATAAAATGGCTATATGAAGACCTCATATTTCAATAATCACCCTAAATGTAAATGGACTGAGCTCACCAATAAAAAAGGCGTAGAGTTACAGAACGGATCAAAAAACAAAACCCAACCATATACTGCCTCCAAGAGACACATCTCAGCTCCAAAGACGAACATAGACTCAAAGAGAAAGGATCAAAAATGATATTTCAAGCAAATGGCATTCAGAGAAAAGCAGTAGCAGTACTAATATCAGACAAAATAGACTTTAAAATGAAAAAAAGGTAAAGAAAAATACTGAGAGACACTTCATAATGATAAAGGGAATCATGCACCAAGAAGACATAACACTTATTAATATCTATGCTCCCAATCAGGGAGCCCCGAAATATATAAAGCAATTACTAACAGAACTAAAGGGAGAAACAGATGAAAACACTATCATAGTAGGGGACCTAAATACCCCACTGTTGGATATAGACAGATCATCTAAACAGAAAATCAATAAGGAAATAACATCCTTAAATGACACATCAGACCAACTGGACATAATTGACATTTACAGAGCCTTCCATCTGAAAATAGCTGCTCACACATTCTTCTCTAGTGCACATGGAACATTCTCAAGAATCAACCACACACTGGGACACAGAGATAGCCTCGACAAATATAAGAGGGTTGAAATCATACAAACCATATTCTCTGATCATAATGCTTTGAAAGTAGAGATCAACTACAAAAAGAAATCAGGAAGAACCACAAATACATGGAGATTAAACAACATGCTACTGAAGAATGACTAGGTCAGAAAAAAATAAAAGAGATCAAAAGATACATAGAAACAAATGATAATGATAGTACAACATATGAAAACTTTTGGGACATGGCGAAAGGAGTCATAAGAGGAAAGTTCATATCATTTCAGGCCTATCTCAATAAACAAGAATGAGCCCAAATAAATAACCTAATGCTTCATCTTAAAAAAACTAGAATAGGAAGAACAATTGAAGCCTATATTCAGTAGAAGGAAAGAAATAATCATAATTAGAGCAGAAATAAATGAAATTGAAAACAAACAAACAAAACAATAGAAAAAATAAATGCAACAAAGAGCTGGTTCTTTGAGAAGGTTAATAAAATTGACAAACCCCTGGCTAGACTCACTAAAAAAAAAGAGAAAGGACACAAAGAAACAAAATCATGGATGAAAGAGCGAAAATTACGACTGACATCGCAGAAATACATAGGATCATAGAAGAATACTATGAAAAAGTATATACCATCAAATTTAATAACCTGCAAGAAATGGACCAGTACTTAGAAAGACACAACCTTCCTAGACTGAATCAAGAAGAACTGGAAAATCTAAATAGACCAGTCAGCAACCAAAGCAACTGAAGCGTCCTATGATAGATGATTAGCTAAAGAAGCTGTGGTACATGTATACAATGAAATATTACTCAGCCATAAGAAGAGATGAAATACTGCCATTTATGACAACATGGATGGACCTCAAGATAATCGTGCTAAACGAAATAACCCAGACAGAAAAAGCTGAAAATCACATGATATCACTTAT
>NW_011906859.1:0-2250 GCF_000151845.1 Pteropus vampyrus
TGACCATGTCTTTGAACTTACCATGGGTGAAATCATACTGGAACACGTAAACATGTAGGTGAGGTAAATGAAGGGGTCATTGATGGTTGCAATACTCATTTTGCCCAAGTTAAAAGCAGCCCTGGTGACCAGGCACCCAATACAGCCAAATCCATCCACTCTGACCTTCACCATTGTGGCTCAGTCACAACTGGCGCTGCACAGGAAGACATAGCTGTCTGTCCAATGGGAAGAGCAGAGAGCCTATTTGTACCATTTCCAAGACAGTATTTTTAGAGCTATTCCAATGGTTGAGATACTTTTAGTTGTAACCCCTGTGTCAGAAGTTTTCACATTCTTCACAATTCTTATAGATCAAGTCCTCACTCAGAAACTTGGGAAAACTTTTCTATTATTCAGGGGACTAACATTAATTCTCTAATATATATATATAAAAAAAACCACTAAATAAAATAATATTTTTTTCTGCTTATGAAATGAATATAATAATACCTACTTGAGAGGATTAAATAAGATATGCATATTAAGATTGTACTGTGCACCTAGTATGAAGTAAAAGTTCAACAAGTAGTAGCCGGGTTTGCTGTCACTGTATTAATGTCCTTCAGGAGCTGCTGCCCCAGAGTTGGCTGCCACATCCTCAAGGACACCTCACCCCACCAGCTACTGGTTTGGGAAGCAAATATACAACTTAAATTTTAAAATTGTACATAGCGAGATTCCTTATTCAGAAACAAGAAAATTATAGGAAGTTACCAACAAATACAATTCAATGTTTTTCAATAGTAAAAGGCAAACACCATCAACAACTCTTCCTTTATATACTATTAGGCAGATAGGATGTTTTATATAAATGAATTTTTCATATAACAAAATCTTATGCTGAAATAACAGTTTTTGATGGATATATTTCTAAAATAAATTGCACCTTTCTCCCTTTTGTAATCATTATATACCATATCTCAGTCTCTATTATTTGAACAATACCAGGTTATTAGTAATTAGATCAGCCACTGTCCTAGATTTGGGAGTTTACCCATAGGACGATATACAGTTTGGAGGCTATTTTCATTCACAAGATGACTTCTTCTTTTTAAGACAGTCTATTAAAGCTGTATTGAAGAGAGTGGGAATAGAAATAAAATGAAGAGAATTTTTTCATATGCTGGGAAAATATCCAATGGAGAGAGCTCAGTCACAATTGTTTACAATTGGTTATAACTGACAGGTGCTCCATCGTGAAAACTGACAGCTCCCGGACTTTTCCAGTTTTTCCTTCTTCAGGGTGCAACAATTAGGTCCCATTCCCAGAGATTCTATATGAGTAGCTACATCTATAACAAATAACCTAGATGATCTATAGAGCCTACTTTAAGCAACACTCTCCATGTTTTCTGGAAGAATCCTTGAAATGATCCAAAGCCAGTGTCCTTCCTACAATGCTTCATCTAATAAAGACCTTATATATAAGAAATGTGGCAAAACCAGGAGAGAAAATGAGTCACTGTGGGAAGAATGATAAGTGAATAGAGAATCATATTTTAATCCTGGATCAACTGGTAACTGGTTGGATTACCTGGGTATGTTATTTCACCGATAGACCTTTATATCCTTATCTGTAAAATAAAGAAATTAAAGAAACTACTAGAGAGTCTTTAAGGCCCCTTTCACCAAAATCATGTTAAGGTACTTTTCTAAACAAGTTATCAATGAATTAAGCTTTTATGAGTCTTGTAACTAGTAGTCATAAGTAATAATATGATCAAATGATATTATTTATTCTTCACACAGATTCCAGAATTTTTTTTTTTGTAATATACAAATTAGATCACAATTTTTATTAACTCTACAATATCATCCTATTGCATTAAACAATGGATCCAAACTCCTTACTATGGTCTGCAAGCCTCTCTTCCTAATTCTGAAACTCACCCTGTTCCCCTCTTCCTCACTTTCACTTACTGTCCTGACTTTTGACTACACAGATCTTGCTTTCACATCCCATTTTTCCACTTTAAGACAGTGGAATTTGCTGAATTCTGAGAATACTGTGCTCTCATATCTCTCCATGGCCTAAAAGTTGAGTGAAGGAAGAAAAATAGTCAGTGATCTACTTAAATATTTTGTTTGAAGTATGACATTTTCAGGTCTCCATTGCATCAAGTTATTCAAATTAGCCCTTGATTTCTCAAATTTCTTTTGAACAAAAATAATGATTTTGAGGTGGATACAACCAATTTTTTTGAAATC
>NW_011906860.1:0-2307 GCF_000151845.1 Pteropus vampyrus
GAAGCCATCATCTTCTCATTCATTCATCTTCATGAAAGCTCTGCTGTCCAAGTGGTCAAGGACAGGAAAAAATTGCGCAAACCAGTTTAAAAGGGTGAGGAATGATAGGTAGAATTCTAACACCACCCCCAATGTCTCACATCTTTGTATAATTCCCTTCTCTGAGTGCATATGGAACTTGTGATTTGCTTCTAATAAATAGAATATGGCAAAGGTGATAGGATATCGCTTCCAATATTATACTAAGCTATATAGCAAAAGTGAAGGGATTTTTGCAAATGTAGTTAAGGTCCCAGATCAGCTGATTTTAATCAAAGGAAATTGTCTGGAGTGAACCTAACCTAATTGGGTGAGCCCTTTAAAAATGGGTCTAGAGTCAGAAAACCCCAGCAAAAAAGATTCTTCTCTGGATAGGAGGAAAGAAGCTGCCAAATTATGAGAGGACTTGCAAGAAGGCCATGTATCAAGGGCCTGAGGGCAGCCTCCAGGAGCTGAGAATGGTCCCTGGCCAATAGCTAGCAATCAAACAGAAACCGCAACTATACAACTGCTAGGAAATGAATACTGCAAATAAACTGAATGAGCTCAGAGCACATTCTTTCCCAGTGAAGTCTCCAGATAAGACACAGCCTGGTTGACACCTTGATTTCAGCCTTATGATATCCTTAGCAGAGAACCCACCTAAGCCATACCTGGACTTCTGATCTGCAAGAACTATGGGATAATAAATAGGTATTGTTTGAAAATCTTAAAATTGTTGGTAACTTGTCATGCAGCAATAGAAAACTAGTACAACAGGGTTGACTGTGAAGCGACTCATATAGTTAAGATTCTATACTTCGCTCCGCCTATCCACTGAATACCATGTATAGCTTGGATATAGTTCTTCCTTTGAGAATCAGCAGTCCATGGGATAGAAGATAAAATGTCTCTATCTCAAAATATGAATGTGGTGTAGTAGTAAGGATAATACTAACAGCCAAACAGCTCATCTCCAAATCTTAGTGGCTAATTCAATAGAAGTTTATTTCTCACTCAACTAAAATCTAATTGGCAGAACAGGGGAGGGGATTATGATCCACACGATCTTTCAGGAACCCCCATGGGCAAGACTCTATCATCTTTGACCCATGGTTTCTGAGGTTGTGCTGAATATCAACATCTAGTTGGTACACGGGGGAGGATTTGGTGTGAATATCCTAGAAATAGAATATCTAACTTCGACCCTTATTCCACTGGCCAGAATTTAGGCAAATGGACCTTCCTAACTTTAGAGAGGTCTAAGATAAATACCCAAGTGAAATCACCTAATTGCCGTAGAGAGTTTGCACTAAGTGAGCTAATGACTGAGATGCTATTAAAGAAAAACCAGATTATTGTTGGGAGTTGCCTTTGAGTTGGGGTTTTGAGTGTGGAAAGAACACTAGAAGTCAGAGGAAATGACTTCTGGTCCTAATTCCCTCATACTACCTCCAAGGTCTTAGACAAGTTACTCAACTTGGCTGAGCCATGGTTTTATAGCTGTAAAATTTACAATAATCCTACCTTTCCCAGCCTTAATCATAGATTTGACCTGAGAAAATCCAATGAAGGCATGTATTTAAAAGCACTTTGCAAATCAGAAACAGGGGTCACATATAATACTATTTTTTTCGTGTTATTATTGTCATTACTCAAATTACGGTCCTAGTTTGTGAGAAACAAGTGATCTTGATTAAACTGCCACTTTCCCAGTGACTTTTGTACTGAATATGAACCAGAAAGATCAATAAACTTCAATGTAAAATTCATCTCTCCCATGATCCTTTCAAAGGACTTCCTGCTGGTGTTTGGGTATGCTGTGTAAAACATTTCCTTTTACCCTGGAATTATCGTTTAAGCCTAAAGATACCCCTCAAACTAAAGAAATCCACAAGTTAAATAAAGCTACCCAAAATAGGGCTAGGTGATTTGAGGGGTGAGAAATTATACCCCAAACCCCACCCCTTTCCTTCCATCTATAAAAGAAGACTGGAAATGAGAAAGAAGTAGAGAGGGGGTCAAGTTTGTGTGAAGTTCAGTGTCCATGGTGAAGCAGTTCCCTACTCTCCCTCAAGGCTGCCTCTTCCTACCCCTATCTAAGAGGAAACCAAGAAATTCCTGAGAATAAATGGGACATTGGAGATGCCTAAAGAAAGTGGAGGCTGAACTCTGCATCTTGGTTGTGCATCTGCTTCCACAACAGATTTGTTGAGCTTCCCTGTGCCTGACTGAGGTGGGAGTGCAGTGGGGTAGGTGAAAGGAGAGAACTGGAGAGAGAAGACAGGG
>NW_011906861.1:0-1779 GCF_000151845.1 Pteropus vampyrus
CCTTATAGTAAAACAGGGTAAGCAATAAAGTATCAAGCAATCAATCTCATTTTATATATATTAATAGATGTTATTATTTATCAATATAAAAAAGAGGTTTGATGAGATTGAAAAACTTACTCAAAAATAAGAAGTCTATCTGATATCAATAAATCACACATTGTCAACCAAAAACTGTTTTCAGGGATTTAAGACAGCCAAACATCAGAACGTGAAGGTCTATGAAATTTATAAAGTGAACATATATGTGAGATATAATACTACTGCTATATTGGGCACACAATTTAAAAAGATATGACTGTGAAGAATAAAGCTTAAGAAATGGATCAAGAATTGATCACCAATTATACTACAGTGACCAGAGTAAATGAATAAAATGTCACAGAATAGAAGTAGCTTTTGTCATGGAAGGGAAATGTGGAAACCCGATGAAATACAGTGACATGATATTGCAAAAGGTTTAGTATTTCAAGTATTTAAACAATGAAAAAATCAGTACAGATTTTTAATCCAGAAGGAGCTATACACTCCAAAACAAATTTATGAATAGTCAAGACACTAGAATAAAAGTGTTAAAAAATACACTCATTTCATTAAAAAATAATATTATTGATAGGGCACATAAAGATACAACTGTGCATTATAACAGGCTCTTCAAAAAGAGTATGATTATTATAATAACTTAATAACAGACCTTGTAGAAACAATATGATAATGAAATCTGAAGTCAAAAGGTCTGGGTTCCAAGTCTGACTCACACACTAACTAAGTGATCTTTTATAAATCGCCCATTCAAAAAGTTACTGAAAAGACTATAGCATGCCTAGTTTTATCATGGCTCTTAAGATAAAAAGATAAGTACAACTCTTTCATTAAGTTCACAGTCTGGTAAAAAATTAAGTAGGAACTTATCAGGCAGATTAATATGTGGAATAAAATTAGAGGCAGAAGAATAAACAGATTTTTAAAAAGAGTATGTCAAAAAGTCGACAGTTTGGTTGGATTTTGGTTGGAGTAAAGGGTACTTGCAGGTAAGTGACAGGAGTCTAGATATTTTTCTGGAGATCCTCTAAAAGGACTTAAACAAATTCATAACCTAAGTATGTAATATAGAAATAGGGCTATAGATGCATTAACTAGAGAAAAAGGAAGCTATAAAGAGGAAAAATTTAGAAAGTAATCAGCAAAAGCTCAAATAAGAGTACAAAGGTCAAACTGGTGCAGTAGGAGTGAAGGTGCAGACTAAGGTGTGGATTGTTATGAGATGTGAGAAACTGAGTCAACAATTTACATATTGAATCTGGGATGCCTGTGAAATCTCAGTTGGCAATATCTTGCTAGGCATTTGGCTCTAACAGTTAGAAACTAAGTAGAGAATCTCGTTAGAATTAAAAATTGGGGAATATTTAGCATTAATGGGATCATCGAGAATATGTCAAAGATGAGATTACAGCCATTTTTTTAAATATTTAATTAGCCTTTCTCTGTTTATAAATAGGGCTTTATTTAAACATTAAATTCATTAATTAACTTAAAATTTAATAAAATTTTTAATGTTTTACTCATTCTACCATACTAAAAAAATACCATACTCATTTCTTGTTCCCTTTCAATCTCTAGCTATCCATATGTAACAATTTAGCAGTATATATTTATGTCCTAAAATAGGTTTCATCATGCTATGTAATTATCTTGTAATCTATAAAAAGATACATATTTTTCGTTATACCGATTTGCTATAGTTTATCAGCCCCCTCTTATACAATCTTTAAGCTGTTT
>NW_011906862.1:0-1779 GCF_000151845.1 Pteropus vampyrus
TATTTTTGTGCTCCTAATATAAAATTAGTTATGGGAAACTACAAATAGGTTCTAACAGGTTTTAAAATACTTTTCTCACGTGTATGTGTGTGTGTGTGTCTGTGCATGTATGTGTGTGTGCATGTGTGTGTGTGCATGTGTGTCTGTGAGTGTATGTGTGTGTGCGTGTCTGTGTGTGTGTCTGTGCATGTATGTGTGTGTGCATGTATGTGTGTGTGTCTGTGCATGTATGTGTGTGTCTCTGTGTGTGTCTGTGCATGTATGTGTGTGTGTGTCTGTGTGTGTATGTGTGTGTGTGCGTGTGTGTGTGCATGTGTGTCTGTGCGTGTATGTGTGTGCGCGTGTCTGTGTGTGTGTCTGTGCATGTATGTGTGTGTGTCTGTGCATGTATGTGTGTGTGCGTGTATGTGTGTGTGTGCGTGTGTGTGTATACACACCCACCTTCCTGCAGCGGCGGCTCTGCTTATGCTGCTCACCTGCTTGTCTCTCCTCTCTGCACATCTGGACCCCTCCCACCTGCCAAGAGAGGACCCCGACCCTCTGCAAAGGCTTCCACACCCCCCGGGGAGAGTGTCTATTCTTCCTCCGGGACCCCTCCTTCCTCTACGTCGTTCCTGCCTCCCTGGGCCACGCTCCGCCTTGCGATGTCGCCTGTCGTGCGAGCTTTGTTTTCAGGCACCTGTGTGCACGCGTGCCTTGTGCTCGGTCCTAGGCGGTCAGCTCTGCCGCTTCGCGTTTCCTCTCATGAGATAACCCAGCGTGACTTGAGCCAAAACACATTTCAGCGAATATGCACCAGTCATAAAGTCACAGCTGTGCCGGTCAGTTCCAAGATGGCACAGTTCAAGGTCACATCCCACATGAGCAAGTGCACTGGGATGAGATCCACTTTCACAGACCTCCCGGAAAAAAACATTCTAGCCTTCACCCCTTGCATCTCTTTTCTTCGGTCCTGCTTTCTTCCCCATTCTCCACTAAAGGCCCCAGAACCCTCGTGACGAGCAGAGGATGTTCCTCTGAGGATGGGTGAAGGGAGACAGCTCAGTGGACCGGGCCACCATCCTTTACGCTGTCGGGGAGCAGGAAAGGACACGAGCATCAGAAACGCAGAGCCCACCACCAGCGTAATTGCCGAGGACAGCGGTCCCCACGATTCTGGCACGAGGGCTCGGTGCTCCTAAGAGAATCTGATGCCTGATGATCTGAAGCGGAGCTGGGGCAGTGATGCTGGCGCTGGGCAGCGGCTGCCAATGCAGATGGAGCTTCCCTCACCCCGCCCACCGCTCACCTCCTGCTGTGCGGCCCGGTTCCTAACGGGCCACGGTACCGGTCTGCTCCGGGGTTTGGGGACCCCTGCTCGGGGGCAGGATGGGCACTGAAGCAGAGTTCTGGAAACGCTCTCTGAAGCGGGGCCTGTGATCTGTCCACAGCCTGCACCTCTACCCGACCTCGACTGCATTTTACAGGCAAACGTTGCAGGGCAGGGGCGAAAGTGACCTGTGTGATGTGGCAGCTTTGGAATGAGTCCCTGGGAACTCAGTTCAAACTCCCCCTCTGTGACAAAGTTTCCTCCTCCACTCGACCTGTTAAGTCAGCTTGTCACATGGCCTGTCACCTAGCTGGATTTACAATAGTGCATTTAAACGGATCCTGCCAGCTAAGGGGAGCGCCACAACCCCCCATGCCCACCATGATCTCGGCCCTTCCATAACGACCCACGCTCTTCCAATGACGTGGCGTGCGCTGACTGGAAAACCAGAAAATGTGAATAGAGATTTA
>NW_011906863.1:0-1805 GCF_000151845.1 Pteropus vampyrus
CTTTTGGAGATTTGCTCTTACCTCGCCACCTACCCAACTCCAAATGCCTCATAAATGCCTTTTTCATCGGCACTGTAACACACTATGTAGCAAAATCCTCAAAGCCCACTGTCAGCAGGATATGTTCAGTGAAGCCCAAACCCCCCACTGGAGTGTGCTGGCTGGTTATACAGTCTTGCTTATGTATCTCTCTACCTACTCTATTCCAAAATAACAACAATTTATGAATTACAGTCTAAGGGCATCATACCTTCACAACGCATGTTTCTTTCAAAGAGTTAAAAGGTAAACTCAGTACAGATGCTCGTGGGGCATTTGTAGCAACTGGAAGATCAGAGATGGTTCTTTGGTGCCTAAGGATACTAACCCTGTGGCCACTTCTCTTACTCTCCCTTGAATCAAATGAGGATTAACGGAGCAGTGCCTGACTATCTGCCCTTTCCAATCTGAAAAGCTGATCTTCCTACTGGAATACGATCTTGCAGATCAAAACAACTAGACATCTCAGGAATACAATTACTATACAAGTGAAATAAAAAACAAAACAGACAACATAAACCATTTGATATAATTATAATTTTTATATAAGCATGATGAGTATCCTTAAAATATTTTAGCAAATGAAATGTCATAAAGAAAAACTAAGTGGAAATATCAAACATGAAAAATATAATATTAGAAATAATAAATATGAGAAATAAGTTAAAAGGATGAATGACATAGATTGATTAATAAAGTATAAGACTGAATTAAGGCAAAGAATCCTGAAAAGACAGTTAAAAAATACATCTGTGAAGCTAAAGTGATACAGATCCTCTAAGTAGTAGTGCCATCAACTTAATAGAATTTCCAGAAATATAAACCTAAAAATAGTGAAATTATCCACACTATATAAATAATCTAGAAATAAAAGTTGTAAAATACCAATAAGGACATAAAAAAAAAAAGAACAACTATTTGCATAGAGAAATTTAAAGAGATCGATGACAGAAATATACATATTTTTTAATTCCAAAAAGAAAGAGTAGACACAAGTAAAGGAAAAAAAAATTTATCAACATCAGACATCTCAAGCAATATGCTTGTAATAAGACAATGGAATATTTTATATTATTAAATAAAAGTACTTTCAACATTTATTTGTGACTTCATAAGAAAATATCCTTAGGCACAGAAAGAATAACAATGGTTTTGATATTTTGGGTTGTCAATAATTCAGCAGAGTTCTGTACCGTTTCAGTAAAACTTTCCCTTTTCACTTTGAAGAGCACTCAGAGAAAATACGTTATTAAGAAGAGAAAAAAAGTACAGGAGAATATGATATAAAAATAATTTCATAACACCAAGTATATTATTGCCTAAATAACAGAACAAAAACAGAAAATAATAAGAAAATCTAGCTCCAAGTTAAAGTAAAGAGAAAGATATAGACAATAATAACTTGGTGTGTTTCGGGAGAACGGGCAGTAGGAAACAAAATAAAGTGAGTTTAATCTAAAATATTTGTCCTTCTGTAGGAAGATATAAATGTTAAGGAAGTTAATAAATTAATGAAAAGAATAAAATCTAATTTTGTCTTAATTCATCTACGATAATGATAAAAACAAACTATAACATTTAGACAAATTAAAGGAAATCATATCTACAAAACGAAGTAGGAAATAAGAATAGAACATACAAATACAGTAAAAACATATAAGAAATATATATGACACATGGTGGAAACCAAACCAAATATAATATAAGACATAATTATCATTAACATATATTCACTTAATAACAGACAACAATGAATTAATATATAA
>NW_011906864.1:0-1848 GCF_000151845.1 Pteropus vampyrus
AACCTGACCCTCAGAAACCCCTGCAAGGACGGTTGCTGAGATTTCCATCCATAAACAGACACCGCTCCTGACAGTCTGTATGATACTGAGCGGAAGGTAGGCGTCCGCCCTCGGTGTCCTGTCATTGGGCCTGGACACTTCTGGAGCCTGGTCGAAGCTCACGCACCCAAAGCGGGCAGATCCAGCCTCAGAACACAGCTCCCCCAATTTCCGGCTCCACAACCCTCTCTGCAAATCCACGACACCGAGTCCTCATTTCGTAAAGGTAGCATCTCGGTTCAAGATCAATAACTCAACGCTCCTCAGCTTTTGAACTTAAGAACTAAAATTTTGCTTGAGCGTGTGCCTCAGCAAGCCCACAGACACTTCTATGCCAGATACTCTGCTCACTAATCGCTAATTACTATCAAGGGGGAGAATCAATTGCAATATCTTAAGAAATCAAGCAGCAATTTGATGTCAACCTTACACATCATCATCCTCCTTAGAACATTAAATTTACATTCATACCAAAATTTCCATGATTTTCTAGAATCAGTCAATTCTTAAGCTGATTTTTCAGATACAGGTCTCTCCTATAAAACTAAAATATGAGAACCTATAACTGTTCTTAAAAATAGTTACTTCCTTGCGTAGTTTTAAAAGCCATCTGTTTTTAAATGTCCAATTATTAAAATAGCTTTATTTACTCTAGCTGTATTTTCCATCTTATGAAAAGAAAAGGATACTTCAATGATTAGCTTCCACTGCTTTGGCCAAGGTGTCTGAGAGTCTCACATTTTTTAGCCTTTTGGGATAAAATGCTACCAGTCTACAGGACATAATTATCTGACATTTCATATCAATCACTAACACATCCAATTAGCTTAGAGACCCACCCAGCTGGACCTAAACACATATTTGCACACCTGAAGCTCCTACAGCTGAATAGTCCTTCAGCTTCTGCAACTCAGCAAATGTGGAATTCATTATCCTTCCTCTTATAATCCCTCTCGTGGGTAGGACAATGACCACCCACCCCACCCAGCCCCGAGGTTGGAGCCGTCTTCAACTTCTCCTTCCTTCTTGGATCTTCGTTCTGTTGATTTCTCCTGAAGGTCCATGTGTTTCGACCTCCCCACCATCCTGGTCTCAGGTCAGACCTTCCCTCCGTCTGTCCTTGTACCCCCAGTCTGCCCGGTGCTGTGTCCATTCCTACCCAAAACTGCCTTCCACTCTCCGTATCCCTTCAACATGAATTACGGAAACAAAAGTGAACCCTGTCTGCAAATCGAGCCATCTCTTCATCGAAGACGAGCAACGTTGGGGGCCTCCAACAGTTGATCCACTGCAGTGTGTCGCCGGATCCGACGAATGCTTCCAAATATTGCTGTTCTTTGGCGTTTTAGTACACATTTCTTCTGTTCTCTTGGATCCTGCATTTTGCATTATTTTTCCCCAGTTGTATTCGTGTGCATTCTCCAAGCTGTATCTCATTTTGTTATTTCCTGCCTATACATTTGATCTCCTTAAGGTACAATTATAATGTTTCTGTCCTTTCAGATTTTGGAAATCTCCTCTGATTCAGGATCATCTGCCACCTTCATTAACATGAAATTTATCCCTCTTTACGTAAAGAGATACATCATGCAAATCCCCATAACATCAAGCTACAAGCGGTAACCCATTCAGGTTACATTTTATTTACAGTCTTCCCGCTATTTTTCCATCTGTGTGGCTCTCCTCCAAGCCAAGTTGAATTTATTTTGCAGTGGAACAGGGTCAAAAAGTACTATAAAAAAAAATTAGAAGAAAGAAAAAACCTTTACACCACATCCTGGCTGCTCCCGCCTCTCAGTTTACCTAGTT
>NW_011906865.1:0-2113 GCF_000151845.1 Pteropus vampyrus
CCTTGTGCTCGTCTCGGGCTGTGAACATCTGTGGTCATGAAGAGGCCTCTGTAATTCCCTTTGTGTGGCGTCCCGCGGTATTAAGCCTTAACTGGTGCCGATGATATTAGAGGAGTCTTAGGTCAGAAGGCAGAGACCTTTGCCTCTTATTTCTAAAGAAGGATAATCTGGGAGAGAAAAGGGAGAAAAAGGTCTTGCCCTGTTTTCTGAAAGTCTACTCTGAGCAGACCCATTACACGAACTACTAAATTTAAACAAGTCTTTAGGTCACTAAGTGTGTCTCACTGAGTTTTACTAGAATCAGGCAAACCTACTCCACCCTAGAGACATCCAGACAAAATACCAGAAGGTCAGAGTTGCTCACAGCTTTCTGAACATATTAACATATGGATGACCTGCCCAGAAATGTCTCAGTTCCTAATTCTGAGCTATGACAGAAGCTTCGGCCTGCTTAACTCCCGGCACTGAATTTGGTTTGGGGACATGGAGGCAGATCTCCATGCTGAGCCCACATCGAGGCTCAGAACACAGGATGAACGTGACACGCGAGGAGGGGACGAGAACTCTGGGAAGTCGGAGCGAGTTGGTCGGCGCCAATTCAGAGGGAATGAAAGACAACTTGTGGTTTTGTTTCTCTTCCATCTTAGCAGGTCATCTTTTCTTTAACCCTTTAAACTCTCAAATAAAATTCCTCTCGTGCGAGCACCTTCCCAAAGGCCGATGGCTGCTCCTCCTGCAGCATCTGTCAGGATGACTGAGCCCCGAAGGCCGCTGGGCTCGCACCTCGTTCGCAGCCCCCTGGTGCTGGCACCGCAGAGGAGATGCAGACACGGGGGATGCAGAGACGGGGGATGCAGAGACGGTGGAGATGTGTGGGGGAGAATTTTGCGAGAAAAGCTCTGGTCTGGCCTCCTTCCTCACTGATCTTTCCTATTGGTCTTTGCAGCATTTGGGGGATTGGTGAGGCTGAGTGATGTTTTTGTGCTGCTGCAAAGCTTGTTTTTCGTGAGATGCAAAATCCACATGCCCCAGACAGCCGAGGGGAATTCAGAGAGAGAGGAAGAGGATTGTGAGATGCTTTGTCAGAATTTACTCTGACCCAAGGAGACCTCCGTTATTGGGACCTGCAATTAAATTTCTTCCTCTTCAAACTGGCAATAATATTGTAGTAGCTTTAATAGAATCTACTACTGATTAAAAACGCACTTCTTTCCAGGTCAGCCTGAACTAACTTTGAATTAAGAAAAATCTTAGTTTATATATATGATGATATATTTATTGACTTTTCGAGTTGTCTAAAATAAAACTTTTTATAAATACGAAAGTAATTCGTGGTAATTGCTAGGCACATGTTCTAGGAAACTAAATCAAATCTGGTAACTCTGTTACTTTGTTGAGCTAGCGCACTTCCTGTGCTAGTGGCTTGATGCCTGGGCACTGGGGTCGATAGCCCCAAGGGGTCATTTCTCTCATCTGCTGGCAAACCAGAGGGAAGGCTCCCAACTTAGTTGATCTTGATCTTCTTGCCTTTCATTACTAAGAGGCTTGCACCACTAAGAAATCCGACTGCATGTTGCATCTTCATTTACGATTGCTTGTCTTCATCATTTCGCCCATAAAATGTTTTACATTAACAAAAACTTATGTTAAGGCAAGAGTAACATATCTAATATATATAAATATTCATGTTGTCTTTTGATTCTAAGTGGAAATATGTAAAGTCCTTCAAAATGTTAATGAATTTATTAATTAATTTATGTTTGTAGTATTGACTGATAGCTTATAAAATAAATGCAACGCCAATTTTAAAATCCAGGAAAACTTTGCACAGATTTCTAGTAGCTCTAGTAGGAGTTTTTAGTTTGTTTTCTTTTTCTGCCAACTATTTTCTACTGGAGTTTACTTTCGAGCAGATGCAATTGGCATGACTACCAATCTGTTTCTTTATGGTAGAAGTGAAAATGTTTGTTTGTTTTTCTTCACATAACTTTTCTTATTTATTCCCGCTTCTGTCTTGCCTAAGGCAGAAATGCTGGCTCAGGTAAATTGTAGAATGTAGACAGCTTGAAACATGAGCTAATTTCTTAGAATTGCTCAGAAAAATGTATCATCT
>NW_011906866.1:0-1599 GCF_000151845.1 Pteropus vampyrus
GCTGTGTTTGAGTGGTGCCATTTAAAATGGGGATGGTGGGAGAGGACCTCACTGAGAAGGGGACCTTTGGGCCTGATGGAGATGATATTGCTTACTTGACATTCTCCCTCTCCCTCAGTTTATAAAGTAGTGTACTTCCCTGGATTCTTCTCCCTCTCTGCTCGCTCCTCTGGTTTTCCCACCACTGTCTGCCTGTAAATGCTGGCCTCTTCCCCAAGGTTCCAGCTCTGCTTCTTCTCTCACAGCTTCAAGGCCTCCTGGGTGATCTCAGCCACCTGATCACCACCTTAACTCCTTTCCCCACATTTGCATGACGCCAGCTGGTTTCTACAGTCCTGACACTCCTTCTCAGCTCTGGGCCTTTATTTCTTTATTTCCTATGGCCAGCTGGACACATCCAAATGGAAATCTGCATGCACCGAAGTCTAGCATCTCCAGGACAAGAACTCATTATCATCCTCCTCCAGACTTTCACACATACAAGCCTCGTTGTGGTTACCTAAATTTTCAGTTATGGTTAATGGTATCATTACAGTCAGTCTCAGCTTCTCTTTCTGTCACCATAAATTCCATAGCCAGAACCATCTTTGACTTGGACTCTACTTTCTCTCTATCTCCCTTAGGACCACTTAAGTTTAGGCTCGACCATCTCTAATCTCCTCATCCCTCACTCTTTCCTCCTGTGGGTGACTGTCCACACTCTGCCAAAAACAAACAAACAAACAAACAAACAAACAAACAAACAAACCAAAAATAAAAAACACCAAAAAAAAAATCAAAAACCAAAAAACCACACACATCGAAGAATGCTATTCTCCTGCTTAGAAACCTCTGCTGGAACTCTGATTCCCACAGTAGCATCTCTGAATTCCTCAGACTGACATCTCAAACTCTCCAAAAATCCAGCACTGACTCACTCAGCTCCATTCTGGTACACCAAAATGATCATATCTGACTACCAGATCTGCCCTCCCCTAATCCCTGCCTTTGACACATCAATCCTTCTGCCTAGGATGCCCTTCCTCCCTTCTTCAGGTCAAGCTTTCTCTTCAAGGCTCTGCTCAAACAGCTCTTCTAAGTTCTCTGTGATTCTTCCCCATGCCTCTGGCCACTCAGCCCCCAGGCCCCCACAGCACTGTCTAGTCAGCTGTGTGGTCATTATATCTGTCTTTAGGTCAGTCTTTAGGCCGCTGCTGGACTTCCAGCTCCTTCATGGAGAACTTGATGCATCAGTTTGATGAATCAGTGTAAACACACACACATCACACTATTGCACTATTCTATGGACTTGCTGCTCGGAAAGCCTCTCATCTCCTAAATCCCCCTCTCCCGGACCCTTTTCAGAAACACTGGCCAGCTGCCATCTGTCTGCAATTTTTCAGATTGCCAGCCCTTTCACATCACCCAGTAACTGCTATTTCCCAAACTCTGTTAGTACTCCTTCCATTATAGGACGCTGACATTATGGAGTCCTCCAAGAATGACATAGGAAACCTCTGTTTCTTTCAGTGATCATTACCCCAAGAACCTAACCCATCTCTTATAGCAGGCTATGATTCACGCCTCCCAGAATGTGTGTGTGTGTGTGTGTGTGTGTGT
>NW_011906867.1:0-8649 GCF_000151845.1 Pteropus vampyrus
GACTTGTTAAGGAGGAGATAATTTGTGGCAATGAGGCTCTCCTGGAGTGGGACATCCTGAAAGTGCACTTGAAGTTGATCCAGTCCTGTAGGGGAATCTGCTGGTGATCTGTGGTCGGTGGGCTAGAAGTGACCTTGGAAGGACCCACATTTAGTTCTCTGGACCCCTATGTCCTTCCTGGTGTGACCAGTCAATGCTTGTGGCCAGGCCCCAAATTCAGGTCACTTCCATAATAGGACTTTGTGACCCTCCCCTCTCAGCTGCCTCATACCCTCCTGGTCTGCAGCAATCTTTCTGTCTCTTCTTGGCAAGCTATCATAGCCTTTCACAACTCCTCTGAAACTTGAATCTTTCCAGGAAGTTTCTCTGGATTTGTGAAAGGCTTTGTGCCCTCTCCTTCTTCCCCATACCCGGCCAGGACTCAGGTCTTCTGAGGTGTCCTTTCCTTGTCCATTTGGGTCCCATCACTCCTGTCACAGGTGGAGTGGAATCTCACATTTCAATCTTCCTTGGCCCTGGCCTGTTCATGTGGACTTTGGGTTTCCTCATTAATCTAATATTTTTCTTCTGTCACTTATTTTACATTTTTTTCCAATGTGTCATAAACTTTAAATTAGCTATCATGCATGGTTCCTTCTTGACTAGTTGGATTTTGTTCCCTGCAGCCCTCTTGATGTTCAGACAGGACATTATTTCTGCGCAGAAGAAGGAAATGTGGATTTTTACATAGACTATAGAAAGTACCTCAGTATCAGTATCTTGATTTTAAATTGGATCGAAGTCTCAAAACAACAACAACAACAACAACAACAAACAACAACGACCAAGCCTACAAACCTGCAATTTAGGTTTTCAAGAAAGATAAAAGTGTTGGCTCAGAATTCTGATGGCTGGTAATGATTTTTATAGGAAGCTGAGCTTAGAAGGGAGGCTGGAGTAACATGGAATGGGAAGCTTAAGATAGAACATGAAGGAGGGTCTTATCACGCAGGAGGAAAAACTATCATAGGCTGTTAAGGCTTAATAAACTGTCCATTGTGAGATTGCTGCTCTGTTTTGGGCTTAAATCTGTGCACAATTCTGAGTGACTCAATTAAAAAAAATACACTGAAGGGAAGAAATGACGTAGATGACAGAGGCTCTGTTAATCCCTCTGGTGACCAAATCAAAGTTGTGATGGAGACAAAGAGCAAACAACAAGGAAAAATCACCTGAGATCTAGATGAACAAGCCACACAACTAGGGAGAAATCTAAGAAATCATCACTCTGCAATGGCAGAAGGTAGGACGGGGTAAGGACGCGAAGCTGTCTGGTCCCAAGTGGCTGGGTGGGACGGAGGCTATGGCAGCGGTAGCTGGCAGCTGCAGACGCCTCTTAAAGGGGCCGTGCCTGCAAGTGGACTTTCCCTGGGATGGACCTGCTTGCTCTGAGCATCAGTGTCAGTTCCACTGTGCACAGGAAACATCAGGGACTTACAGGGAGACACTGAGTTGTCGGAGTAAAGGCCAAGGCGAGACTCACTCTGCACAGAAGTGTTGGCAGTATCCATTGTTCCTCTGTTGAGCCCTCCCCACTCCCAGTGTGCAGACTCAGCGCCGCCATAGTAGAGAAGTCAACAAACTGGATAACAGAGGTTACTCCACCCAGAGGATTCCCTGAAACTCCACCTCCCCTGACTCATGGCCCCACCCAAGACACATCCAGGTATGTCCTCAGCGAGTCAGGTGCTCCTTGCTGAGTAGCACCTAGACTCACACTGGAGGCAGCTGGCTTTGATTTCTAGTGTGGCCTTTTGAGGGAACTATAAACATAGCATCTGTGGATTGCTTGCTGAATCTTAACAGGTGGCCCTGAAGGGGCAGAGGCTTGGGCTAAATTTGGCCTACAGCTGAACCCCTCTCAGGACTATGCCACTGGACATCTACTATACAAATCCACACTAATAAGACTGGGAAACTTAGGAGCTTTGCTTAGTACATAGAAACAGATATGGAAAAGCAGCCAAATGAGAAGACAAAGAAGCAGAAACCATATGAGAGAACAGAATAGAGATCCAGAAATAATGGAATCAAACAATCTAACAGATGTAGAGTTTAAAACACTGGTTATAAAGATGTTCAATGAACTTATGGGAGGTGTAGATAAATTCAATGAGAACTTCAACAAAGAGATAAATACATAAAAATGAAAACTGAAATTATAAAAGGGAACCAGTCAGAAATCAAGAACATATCATCTGAGATGAGAAGTATATTAAATGGAATAAACAAAAGAATAAATAAAATGAATAAAGAAGAGGATCAAATGACCTATATAGAGGATGGGAAAGCCAACGACACTCAATCAGAATGGCAAGGAAAAAAGAGCCAAGACTATAATAATTTAAGGAGCCTATTGGACACTATTAAAGGTAAAAATATTTGTCTCATCAGCATACAGGAAGGAAAACAAGCTGTTGAACAGCTATTTGAAGAAATAATGATGGAAAACTTTCCTAACTTGGTGAAGGAAATAGACATACAACCCCAGGAAACTCAGAGAATTCCCCAAACCAGGAATCCAAAGAGGCCCACACCAAGACACATCATAACTGAAATACCAAAGTTTAAATACAAAGAGAGAATTTTGAAAGCAGCAATAGAAAAGCAGTTAGTTACCTACAAGGGAGCACCCATAAGACTGGCAGCTGATTTCTCAAAAGAAACTATGCAGGACAGAAGGGCTCGGCACAAAATATTTGATGTGATGAAGATCCAGGATCTACAACGAATATTTTATCCAGCAAGGCTATCATTTAGAGTTGAAGGGCAGATAAAGAGCTTCCCAGACAAAAATAAGCTAAAGGAATTTATCACCACAAAGCCAGTATTACAGGAAATGTTGGAGGGACTTCTTTAAGAAGAAAAAACATGTATCAAAACAAGGAATAAAGAATCATAACAACTACATTCCTATCAATAAGTACTTCAAATGGAAAAGAATTACGTGCTCCAACTAAAAGATAGAGTGGCTGAATGGATAAGAAAACAAGACCCCTACGTACTGCCCACAAGAGACTCATTTCAGATTAAAAGACACACACAGACTAAAAGGAAGGGAATGGAAAAAGATATTGCCTTGATGGACCTAGAAGGTATTTAAGTCAGACAGAGAAAGATAAACACTATATGATTTCACTTATATGCGGAATCTAAGTAACAAAAAGAACAAACTAATCAAAAACAGACTCATTAATATAGCGAACAATTTGGTGAGGAACAGGGGTGGAGTTGCAGGCTGGGAGAATGAAGCGAAGGGTTAAAGAAGTACAAATTAGTAGTTGATGAATGTTCACAGGGATGGGGAGCACGGCACAGGGAATGCAGTTAGTATTAATGTGTTGGCTAGGTGGAGGGCCAGGGGAGAAAGAGAGCAACTGTGGGGGGTGGGGGTGGGTTGTTTTATGAACTATATAGATGTCTAACCAATGTACTATATACTTGAAACTAATTAAGATAAATAAATTAATTAAAATATTAAACTGCAAAACAACCTCCACTGAAATTTAGGCAAGTTCATGATTCTTGCTTTCCTGAGAGTGTGTCCTGGAAAGATGAAGCCCATCAAATAAGCTATGTTGTGAGTGGCCCCAAAGCCAACATAATGTGGGAGACATGGAGTAGCTGGAGTGGAGGACAGTGTCTCGCAGGGGACAAGGGACTGCTGGGGAAACTGAGGATTGTATTAAAGAGGTTGCAGAGTTCTATGACCTTAGGACCAGAGGAGACATCAGTAGTGGGCACCTGAACAATGCTCAAGGGACCAGGTGGTCATACCATGCTACAGTGGGGACCTCAGGTCAAGATGTCCAGTAGACATTGCTTCCAGTAAATTATACCAAGAATATCAGACAAATCAAATGCTTAGGGGCAGGATGAATGACAAAATCTACTGACATTTCATAGCATTTAATCATTTAATAATCTGATTTATTTTGTGTGTAGGCTAGTCAATTAATGTTGATTAGGCAATGTAGCAGTGAGTCAGCTCAGTGCCCAGTGTTCTAGTCTTGTGTTTCCAATTCCACCACCTGTCCCCTTTGCTGTTTTCCTGGGCCTCGCTGATAGCGTTGGCAGTGATTCTGGAGCTCTTGTCCAGAAGAAAGGATGGCTATAGGTCTTGAGACTCTGAAGCGTCTTCAGCCCTCACTTCTTGTCTCTCATTCCATGGGACGGTGAGGGGCTGGGCCAGGCTGCTGTGCTGCACGTGGCAGAAGTAGGGGCCTGTGTCCCGAGAGGGGATCTTCACTGACACCCAGGACTGGTAAGTACCATTTTCACTGAGAGGAACGTCTCCCCATAACTCATTCTCCACCACATTGCTGGCCCGAGTCCAGTACAGACTGATTGGCTGTGGGTAGAAATTGTAGGCCAGGCACCTGAGGGTCCTGATGTCTCTTGAGCCTATGTGGCTGGTGATTGACACAGAGGGAGGATCTGTGGAGGAATAGAGTGTGGAGGTTGAGGATCTGAAGGACTCTGTCCCTGCTCATGTCTCCCCCACCCCTGGAGTCAAGAATGAGCAGAGCTCTCAGCTCTCTATCTGAGGAAAAGTTTACAAAAATCAAGGAAGATGAGGCTTTCCAGGAGCCTTTCCTGTTAGATCTGAGAATGTTCGAGGTTACTCTCTTACCTTCTGGTGCTCCCCCATCCCTAACCCCATATGTTGACTTCTGATGGCAAGTAACTGTGAAAGCTGCATACATTTTTCTATTATTTCCTCAAACTTTCAGTGGACTTTGTGGCTTCTGCCTCTCCCAGTCTCAGCCCCACCCCTTAGTTCTGCCTGCAGTTCTGCTCTTCAGATCCTTACCTGCTTCCCTTTATTACTTCTTAAACCAAAGTCTCAGCTCATGACAATCCTGCTCACACTTACTCATCCTCACCCTTCCCAGGCAAACATTTTACATGCCTGTTTCTCCCCACCGCTAAGAAGGAAGCATATTGAAGAGAAATGACTACAGATTTTTCCTGAGATGTTCCCCTGACTTCCCATCCTGGGACCACCTTGGTCTTTCTCAGCTCACCATGGTGGAACAGGACATAGGTAACAGTGGGTACCTTGTCGGTCCAGATAGATCCTGCTATACTGCAGGTACCTCCGCAGCATCTGGGGGCACTCTTCTTTGAGGGAGGCCTTTGCCCGCTGAACAGAGCCTTCCGTCTCCCACTTCACCTTGGTGTTCAGAGCTGCCTTTTGCAGGGGGATCCAGGCTGGAATTTCTGTGTTGAACTTGATGTAGTCCTGTCCATCGTAGGCAACCGTCCAGAATGCCCCACAATATGTGTTATTCCGAAGCTTGCAACCGAACTTTTCCTGCATGGTGTGATTCCCTGCATCAACACAAACCCCCAGAAATCAGTCAGCCTGGCATCAACTCCGTCGCAATAACTTACTCCTCCACAGTTTGCAACCCAACGGTAAGAAAGGATTTTGAAATCTAAGCATAAAACCCCTTTATCTTGACAAATAGGTTATAAGAGACAGAGAGGGAAACTTGGTTTCCTTTGGTGTTTTAGGCTGGTCTGAGATGAGATACATTCTTCTTACCCAGGGGATTTCAGAGAGCTACAGTCTGTGGACAGATCTATCCCCATGCAGCCTCTCTTAATGAACTTAGTTTGAGTATACTGTGAGTTCTTAGCAACTAGACACAAGCACCAGAAGTGCATTGCCCATTGAAATAGAACTTATTTGTAGCTTAAAATTGATTGTGCAATCTCTTTATTTTTCCAGTTCTATGTGGAATTGATGTCTCCAGTTGAGTCAACATAATTTGATCGATTCTTCTCTTTTTTTCTGTTGTTTGATATCATCAAACAAATCTCTAATGCCCACCTCCCTTCTCAGCCAGAAACAACTCTTAGATATCAACCTCCTTAGGAAAGGAAGACAGAACCACTTAATTTTGATTATAAAAGTAGGTGTTTACCCGATACTGATTAATGCTATGGCACAGGCTCTGATACCAAGCTATCTGAGCTCAAATCCCAGATCTGTCTCTACCACCACCTGGCTTGTTGCATGAACTTGAGCCAATAACCTGTTGTGCTTCATTTTTCTCATCTCTGAAATGAAAATAACGATAGCACTATGTAAGAGAGTTATTGTGGTCATTAAATGCATCAATACATGTGCCTAGTACATAGTGCTCAATAAATGTTAGCTCTTATTATTTTGTAATCCCCTGTGTTCATCTCTTTATCCTCTTTTACTCATGATAACTCACACTGACATTTCTATTTCTGCCAGTCGAACTTTGTTCTGCTGTCCTTCCCGGGCATCTGTGCCTCATCTTCCCCTATTTCTGAGCACAGCCAGGTTGTTTTCTTACCAGGGCTTCCCACTCCACATTCTTCAGATTTCTGCACAACTCTTGCCTCCTTTTGGAAACTTTCAGATTTCATGTAGCTTCTTGGGCATCTTTTTGTATTCAGAAACACACCTTTTGACACTCACCCTATAGTAATTTAAAATCACCAGTTTGCCATACCTGCAGTTGGCTGACTTGCGGGGTAGGCAGTGTGGATTAGGAGAAAGAATGCTGGGCTGAGAGACATGAGAACTAGTCTCTGCATTCTGCTCTGTACTGGCTCCTTACACCACAAGCACACAGATCTTTCCCTCCCTATTCTGCTCCTTGTGGACAGGAGTGTCTTGATGATTTTTATGAAACACCAACAGTATGTGATTTTGAATTCAACCCTTCCTAAGCTCCTAGTATGAGCTGTCGTTTGTTCTAGCTACTTTCAGTTATTAAGCATATTTCAATTGAGCAACTATTATTGGCTGTTCTAGGTGATGGGAGCTCTAGGGAAGATCAAGATAGGCTACGTTAGAGCCCACATGGAATTTACCTAGATTAGTTTCATGGCATCTCTTGGAGGCAGGACTCAATGCTCCAATATTTACAGATTCGGACCAGATAATTAAGAACATGTTCACTGTCAAAGAGCTAGTGACTGGCAGAGCCACCACGTGAACCCTAGTCAGAATGACCTCCACGTTAGCTCACTCTCCACCTAATATCCTGTATGGGGATGAGTCTGACAACTTCTAAAACGGGATCCGTCTCAGATGGGTGGGGGTGTGGAGCTAAATGATTAGATGTGCCTGGATAAGGGCTGATTCTAACTCCACTTCCTGTGAAAGTTGAGGCCTGGAGTGAGAATGGGGGAAGCAATGGGGAGGAGGATAAGAAATGTCTGTGAATTTCTAAAAGTGCTTTTGGTCCCTCCTTCGGTATGAGGAGTATTTCCATCCTGCAGACTCCTTTCCATTCACAATCGCAGTACTACCTCTTGGGCTGCCTCTTAAGACCCTCCACCCCAGCAGTCCACAGTCCACTGACCTCTGTCCTTTTTATAGTCCATGATGTCTTTCAGATTCTTCAGGAAGAAGTCCCCCCTTGCCTTCTGACGTTTACTTACTTCCTCCCAGTCCTCCATTCCTTCCACTTGTCTCCATGGGCCCAGAGGCACAGCCTTTCCACTCTCAATATCATAGTGGAAGAAGGGCTGGTCATTGAGGAAGCCAGTGGCCTGAAAGCCAGGGAGGCCTTCAGCAAGCGTGGACACCCCGATGGAGTGGAAGGTCAGAGAGTAAGGCCCTGCAAAAGAGGAGAAAACTTTAAGAAATGGGGTACATGAAGGAGAGCGGCAACGTGGGGCAGCAGAGGACCAGGAAAAGTGAACTGGTCACTGGACCTTGATCCACTTGCTGTCATCCTGACACTGTTGGAACTTCACTCGAGAGAACGGGCTCTACTTCTATTCTGGGGATGATATTTCAGAGTCCATTTTGTGTCTTCGCTACATAGTTTCTTCTCTTGGCACATCGAAGACCTTATTTCTTAGCCCCCTTGTAGGTATATTGGAACAATATGGTCGAGTTCGTCAAAAGGGAGTGTGAGTGGAAGTGATGTCTTTCTTTTGATCAGAGGCCTTGTTAGCTGGTTTGACCCACCTCTGTCTCTCTTCTATCTTGGTAATGACTGTTGAGGACACAGGATGAAACAGAAGAGTCCCAAGATGCAAATAGCCAGGATCCTTGTCACCCCTTAGAGGATGGGAAAGTTGCCTTGCTCATGTAAAGTATTCAAGTTTATGTGAGCAAGAAATAAATATTTGTTGGGTCAAGCCACTAAAATAGTATTTGTTACCGGGGCATAACCTAGTTGATCTTGACAAATGCATACAGTTAGAAAGTGTAGGAAGGAGAACTGAGTAGAAACCTCAGGAAATGACCCAGAATGAATCAGCACAGGGTAAGACCAGAATGGATTTTAGAATTCCCAGGGCTCTCCCTGCATTTAGGTGTGAGGCAGGGACTGGAAAAGGAAAGGACATTTTCATAATTAGTTCCATAATGTATTCAGCATATAACTCTCATGGGTGTTACTAACATTGGAGGTCAAATGGCAGATTCTTAGTTTCAGTACTGAAGTTGCTAATTAGTTTCTAAGTGTGATTACCATTTTGCTCAGTAGATATCGAGTAAAGCAGAATACCCGCCATAATGTGGGTTTGCTTCATCGAATCAGTTGAAGGCCAGAAGAGAAAAGACCGAAGTCCCCAAAAGAAGAAGAAATTCCTCCTCTAGATTGCCTT